>NW_010120848.1:0-3991 GCF_000699245.1 Pterocles gutturalis
CGCACGGCACGTGTGTCTCGACTGTGGCACCAGCTCCCGACGCGCCCGTCCCCGCTCCCAGAGCCCCCAGCTCTGCCCCGGCTGTACGTCCACCCTAACTCCGGAGGGCAGGTCTGGCCAGCCCGGCTGCACAGGCTGGGGGGAAAAAAGGCCCCCTCCGTCTGGGGGGACACCCTGCATGTCCCCTGCCGTTTTGCAATCCCGTGGCTGGGAAAGGGGAACAAACCTTCCCAGCCTCGAACAGCCTCCCTCCCTCCCACCCGTCCGCACAAACTGAAGAGCAGTACTGAGGATGATGGAGAGTTTCAGGCTGTGATATCAAGCTGATACAGTTACTGCTATCCCACACCCAAAAACCCCTTCCTTTAATTAGAGCTATCCATGAGTTTTATTCTACCCCAACCAGTCTCTCCTGGGGGACAAAGAAATAGGGTCTTCAGAAAATAATCACCCTTCCCATGCACACACCAGTGAAGCAGGCGGACTGTGTTTCCTCCTTTTTGTGGTGGCAAGAGGGTGAAAGGAAAGGGGAATAATGATCCTTAAGTCGTACAGTCCCCTCTGTGCACAGAGATGGGCACACATGGCAATCCCAATAACTAGGGTAACCTCTTGGGTGCCATCCTTGACTCTCTCTTGCTTTCCAGTCCACTCTCCCTCTACTTACTGGCCCTTTCTCACTGCTGGATATGATCTGCCCAGAAGTCCACAGCACATCTTACTAGTTTCACTTGAATTCGTCCAGGATTTTTCCTATCCTGACCCCATGCCTCTGTAAGTACCTGCAAAACTACCTCATCCTCATCTCATCAAGCCTCATTTTCCTTAAAAGCTCTTCTTTTTCCAAACACCTATGAAAAGCTTGACAATACATAGCCTCACGGTACCATGAGGTGATTTGCCAGTCACACTGAATAGTATTTTCTTACTGTTTCCCTGCACTCCCCATGTGTCTGGATCTGTCTGTTTTCTGTTGTCTAAAATTTGACTTATAAGCTCTTTGGGACAACAATTTTGTACACATATCCTTGTTCCATGTTTTTACACACTTAACACAGTCAAGTTGTAGTCCCTGAGCAGCATTTTTGGGGCTACAGTAATAAAAATGGTTGTTATTGATGCTATGCTACCCAATACTATAAATTTGCCTGATGCTTCCAATTATAAATCCCTATTCTGGTTATTTATAACTTTGTGAATTTTTATGCTGGGTGTCTGCCTCTGCTTAGATTTTTTTTGGAAAGTTTCAGCAAAAATGGTTATGCTATTTCCCAGAAAAAAGATTAGGAAAAAAGACATTGTTTTGCCAATGTTAATGAATTGGTTGTAAGAATTCTTTTTTGGAAATGCGACCTTCTCCATGCTTTGATTTGAAGGTTGGCAGGCTGGAGGCATGCCGGTGCCAGACACATAAGCATTTGCCCATATTTGGCTGGGTTTTAAACCCTGTTCATTGGTAATATGGTAGAATTTGGCAGATAAATTCCTCAAAATTCCTGTCTGTCCTGAGCATGTGCTACCTTTTGCATGCCAACTGCATTATCTCCACAGAGCGGCTTGAGCCTTCTGCATCCTTACCACCCCATAATTTCCTTACAGATGCTTTTAAAAGTAGCAGCAACTGGTGCTTGACTTGTGCCTCGTGTGCCTACACACTGCCAGACCAACAGAGAACAAGAAAACATCTAACTTGAGTCCAGGCAAGAGAAGACCAAGATCTCATATATGTGGCCAGAGAAGACCAAGAGGCTGAGCTGGAGAAGCATGGGAGCTGGTGGGTTCTGTCAAAAAGAAAATAAAAGGAGAAACTGGTTGGGCAAGGAGACCATAATCTAAAATCAGTAAGGAATAACAGGGGCAATATAAAAAACTCTGAGGATGGTGATATCAGAACAGAACAAAGGCAGGGATGAAGAAACTCATGCTGGCTAGGTGAAAAGTCATAAGGAAGGATGAGTGTAAGGACATAGGTCACCTTCAGGCACTGTTGTGAGGAGGAGGTAGACTCATAGAATCACAGAATCATAGAATGGTTTGGGTTGTAAGAGACCTTAAAGATCATCTAGTTCCAACCCCTCTGCCATGGGCAGGGACACCTCCCACTAGCCCAGGTTGCTCAAAGCCTCATCCAGCCTGGCCTTGAACCCCTCCAGGGATGGGGCATCCACATCCACATCTCTGGGCAAGGTAGACAATAAGAGAGCCGTCTAGATGAGAAGCCAGTATGGACAAAGAGAGACTGAGGAAGGGGAGATGATTGAGCAGCCTAAGGGTAGAGCTAGGAATGGGAATTAGTGAGAACTGATTAGAAGAAGGAAAAGATTGAGACAAAGATCCCAAGTGGGAAGGATGGTGGGAAGCAGGCTCACTAGATACAGAACTTATTTGGAGAGGCTGGGCATAGAGCCAGGGTCACATACATGGAAGAAAAGAAGAACAAGGAAATTGCGGACAAAAAGCAGAAACAGGGGAGACTGTGGATGGGAACAGAAGGTTTGGTGTTATGTTGAATAATGTTTGAGTAAGGGACTTCCTATGCAGACAAACAGGAAATAGAAGCTTTGAGATAAGAAAGGACTAGAGGGAATAAAGAAAAAAAGGTCTTTAAGGTGTCAAGGGAGAAAAGAAAAGTAAGAAAAGAAACACTTGTAAATTGGCACACATAATCTGTGACCATCAAGACTTGAAATTATACCCAGTTGCTGAGACTTGCCATTTGACTGCATGTAAAACATATCTGTGAAGTTTACTTTCAGACTGTGTCTCATATTCCCTTAGAATGCTGGTCCACCCGGTGACAGTCCGATCTTACTTTCTCTGAGTAGGAATTCCAGCCTTGTCAATGACCCCTCCATGCTGTCAATACAATTCCACACAGAGGAATTGCTGAGAGGATTTTTGTTGGCTTTGCAAAGAATCTTAACGATTGCAAATAAACCCCCCTTCATATAAAGAAAGCTAGCTGCAAGACAGACTCCGACAGGTTAAGCAGCATCAAAATTACAGATACCAGCTGTAGTCTTAATTTAATGCCCTTCTGCACAGAGAATGGCTCTGTTTGGAATTCATTTTCTTACTTTCATTTCCAACACTCTCAAAAAGATACAGATGTATACGCTGAGGTAATAAGGAACTTTGGGCAATAGGTAATTAAAATGTGAATAAGCATGGTAGAATATTTTTTAGTGAGCACTAGTTTGTACTGTTCATTATAGAACACAGTAGTGTGCGGCATTGTACCTGTGTTTAGAAGTTAACATAGGAGTACTGTGTCTATCTGAAGAGTGAGGAATCTTAGGAAAGTGTCTGTGATAACAGTTTGCAGTTCCAGTGTTTCTTTTGGGAGAGGAGATTAACAGGGATCTATAGTCTAGGATTAATTTGTATTCCCCTATTAATTTATATCCCATTGATTCTGGCTTAGCTTTTGTATGAAGACATTGGAAAGATTAGGGAGGAACACTGATTTCAGTGTATCCAATTCACTGATGACTTTCAGCTTCTACACCACTGTCATTTCTGATATGGATGATGAGTGATGGACTACTTTGATGAGCTTAAGCCCTGGCTTAATCTCACCACTCATGCCAGACAGCATAAACTGGGTCAGGAAGGCAGCCAGAAGAGCTGGGAGAATTGTTACCAGAACTCCTCCTTGAGAAAGCATGACAGACACTTGTAGGATGGCATAACACAGCATTCAGCACATTCCAGTTGTGTACCTGGACTCTCCAGGAGCAAGTCTGGCCAAGAGCAATTTTTGTGCTCATGTCCAGGCAAATACAACGTTTTCTGCCAGACGCAAACCTGTCCCAGTCATAAGCTTTTTGTCCATCCAAAATGAAGTTGCTGTAACACTCCTCTGATGTGGAATCATAAATAAGCTGTAGGTTATGAAGAATTCTGAGGCCTGTTGAAAGGAGCTATATATTAAAGGAGTCCACTCTTAGCCTTGTTTCTTTATAGTCTGCATTTTTCTTGCTTTTTTTCC
>NW_010120848.1:4003-4381 GCF_000699245.1 Pterocles gutturalis
CTTTTTGCATGACTCTCCCAAGCTGAGGGTGTCTACAGATTCTTTAGTGAGTGACCAGGACATGCATGTGGATGTGCTTGCTTCTTAGATTCATAGACATAGACCTTTTTATACATTCTGAGACATTTCTTTCATGCCTCATAGACACCTTTATTCACCTGCTGTTTGTGGACTACAGTTCCCAAAGAGGCATTTCAGAACGGGAGGAAGGAGCATCTAGCCCAGGCCTTGCTCCTAGCAGTGCTATCACGTTCTTCATTACATTGTAGGAATAAATAGTACTGGTTTCTCACTGGATATGAAAGCAAAACACACAGCCTCATCTTGCTCTGACCTTCCTGAAAGATCTGCGGATTCTTGTCCTAAAAGAAGCAGGAA
>NW_010120848.1:4419-21905 GCF_000699245.1 Pterocles gutturalis
AGGGAGATAAACCTTGTGAGCAACTGTGTGATGGAAGGGAAATTTACGAAACCCGCAGTCGTGATGTGGAAAAGTGGTGGAGACTGGGCTAAGGGTTTCAGGTGCTATGTGGAAACGTGAACTGCAAACTTAAGCTTGCTGAGCAAAAACTGGGCCTGCTTTTGCTTTACCGTATGAGGACCAGGTTAGACAGCTCTCAGAGCTTCAGCCAACCTCCCCAGTTTCTCTTCCTCCCGTGTTCGCAAGAGCTCCCCAGCCTGGATGCGGGGGATGCTGCCAATACAGGGGCTCCATGTCACAGCAGGGATAATGGAAGCAACCTGGAGCCAGAAATGTGCTAGTCAGTGGGCACAGAGACACTGGAGGTGGCAGAGCCAGAAGCTGCTGGGCAGCACTGCCACCACCTCACTTCTCCCTACATGCCCCCGTATGATGCTCAACAGCCTCTGGGATCAGAGACCTGCAGCAGTTGGTGGTACCTGGAAGAGGCTGCAGCTCCTTGTCTTATGTCTCTGGCTGCTGTATCCCCAGCAGCAAGTGAGACTGGCGGTGCATCTTAGGTTAGAGCCTATTTTCAAATACACCCTGGTGGCAAACTCATCATTTTGTTCCCAGATCAAAAACCTTTCAAAAAAGGTGAAAGAAGCAATTCCACTCGAAGTGCTTGGCAACATATAATACATGAAAATTTAAAATTTGATAATTTTGGTGACGTAACAAGAAGTTACAATGAGAATGGTGACAGGAGATGTAGCTGAAGGTGCCTGTCCTTTTTGACCTGCTTGAGATGTGATGATTGCTTGGATCCCAACCACTGTAACTCGTATGGCAGCAACCCCATCCTCACCAGCATTATTTTGTCATTCCATCAGAAGATGGTGATTTTTGTAATAATGATCTCTCTTTTTCCTCAGAAAGCGGGATTACTAGCCTGAGATTTTTCTGTAAATTCTTTAGGGCCACACTGAAAGACCCATATACTTAGCTGAGAAAGTGTGGGTTGTCCTAGCAGTTACAACACAGGGCAGAGAAGGGTCCTTAAGGGGACAAATTAGTATGGGACCACAAATGCCAGCAGCATCTGGACAGTTTTAGACATTGAAAAATTAGAATAAAGATTAAAAGGTGGTTTAGCTGATGAAAACTAGCCTGTCAGTAATCACAAACTCTTCTTCCCTGTATTTGAGTGACAAGGTCATTAGACCACAGGAAATCAGAGGATTTCAAATGCAAGAGATAAAAGCAGATACAAATAACAGGAGGCTCATGTTTACATGGTGCAAGACAATATTGATGCTTCATGGATATTGAGGTAACTCTGTCCATGAAAAATGCAGCAGGCCAGGGGCTTTTATTTTTTTATGGGAGGGTACAGACCTATTCGTTATGCAACTCAGACCTAGGAAGTGGTATGGGGTTGGTTTTGGCTTCTTTGACATGGTTTTGGATAAGATTTTGGTATGTGGGCTTAAACAGAGCTCAGATTGCAAGCTTCAAGAATTCATCACTTTTAGTGGCTTGCAAAAGTGGTTCAAAAATGAAATCCTGTGGGACAACTGATGTTTGAAGAAATGCCGCAATTAAAAATGAAATAGGGAACATGAAGTAGCTATTGGAAAATGTGGTTCATTTTATAATATGATTGAATAATAGAACAAACACTTATGAACCCGCAACTAAGCCTGAAAGTGTGGGACATGGTTTTAGATAGAAGCAATATGCAGCGAACTGTTTCAGAAATAAGTGAAGTGCTGTAATTGGTGAGGTCCTGAAACATGTGTGCTGCCAGTTTTTAAATGCACTAGGCAATCTTGAATTTGTATTTGTTTTGACTCAATCCCCTGAAATAAATTTGGATCAGATATTTAAAATCCAATTACACTATCTGCCATATTTCAAATGCTAAAATAAACCCCCCCAAAGGAAATAAGGTCTCCTTACTGCTTTCAAGTGGGTATTAGTGCTGGGAACAACCGAAGAACACTATCATCTTGGTATCCTCTCGGTTAACACGATGGTTTCTCTTCACTTTTGACTCCCACTAAAGCAATGGTATATTGGAAAAAAAACACAGGAACTTCTTTCTCCCCAGTAAAAATATACATGATGCTCTTTAAAACCCAAATGGGTTGCCAACGCACCCACGCACTTTATGGTTTGTGTTGTGTTTTCTGAGTGAAAACTTCTCAAGCATTTGAAATCGAAAAAACAAATTCCAATTTTTATTTTTTCTTTTTTTTGTAGTGGAACTCAAGAAGAAACAAAGGACGGGGAAAATTTTGCACAGTAAGCCTATTGTCCCCTAGGTTTAAGTAGAACAAAATTTCTCATGTACATTGCTTCTTATTTGAGCACGGGTTCTCACATACTTTGATAATACTGGAAATAGAAAAATAAGGAAAACAAAAGGCAGGTGTTTCATCCCTTTCCTTTTTTCTTTTTTTTTTTTTTTCGTCTTTTCAGCTTTGCTCTCAGGGGAAGTCAGTGATGGTCCTCAGGAGCTTTTGAACATGGGTGTGAGGAGGGCGGCAGGGAATGCACACTAAAACCAGCCGGATACGCTACTGAAATGCAGCTCCCACGGGAGTGTCACATCCATTGCACTCTGCCGGCTTGTCAGGGAGGCCTGGAAGAGCTCTCGGGTGTGAGACCGTAGGCTGCTCTGTTTATCTTTCTCAGTGCACTTGGGAGTATTTTTCTGTTATGTGAACATTCATCTCATACAAAACTCTCATGTGAAATATCATTTTCTGTATGATGAAAAAAATACTGATATCTAATTCAGTGTATGAATTGTAGAGGTGTCACTCAGACTAAGAGGAGCTCCTGATACTGGTCTGCATTGAATCAATTGCTTCAACTTTCCTTTAATTCTGTACTGTGAGTGGAACAAAGGATTTTCCAAAATTTTTAGTTGCTACTTTCCTTTAACTTGGGCTCGGCAGGAGCATCATCTCATAGAACAGTTTGCCAGTTCTCACAATCCTCTCTATAACAGCATTGATGGAAGCCTGGAAAAATGTGAGGTATCTCTGGGTGCTTGTATCGTATTTGGACCTGTCTGGCCTCAGTTCTGCTGTTTGCTTTCCCTGCTTCACTTTGTGGTGAGCTTTCTGCGGATGGAGCCCTAGGCTGAGAGCACCCTGCATGTTCGAGGTCCTAGCCCACCTTCTAGGTAAATAGTGATCTCACTCCAAGGTCTACCATGATTTGTTTGGTGGGGGTGAAATTCTCACACCTTCTTTGGACTAACAGTCTGAAATATTTTTTCATGGATCCACTTGCACTGAAGAATTCATCCTTAGCTCCTGCATCCTACCCACTCCAGCCTGGCCTATGTCCGCAAGCAGTACTCTGTGTCTGGGCTGTAAAATTTCCTTTCTTTCCTGGCATTTCTAATCAGGCTCTTCCTTAGCTCCAAGAAATCCAGTTACTGTATCCAAGGCTTGAAAAGACCAATGGACCCCGCTTCCCTTTGGCTGCCAATCTCACTGCTGGAGCTCTTTCTGCTTTCCCCTTTCTTTTTTGTCCCTGTGACCTGTGGGGCTTTTACTATAGTCTTGAACTATTCATCTGAGGTCTTAGACATTAAACAAGAGACCATCCTTAGTACTGAAAACGTCATCATACACTATATTTGCCCTGTTGTGGGTACTGTGAGCTGTAATGTGGAGAATAAATACTTTTGCTACTATTTCTGAAAGTTGAAATAAAAAATGAAAACAAGATTGAGGAGGTTGTCATCCTCTCCCAGAATTTCCACTCTAAAATGAGGAATTGCTCCTTGTGTTTATTCCATAAGAAATCTGGGCAGAGAATTTCTGCAGCCTTCTACCAACACCTCGCAATCCAGTGCTTGAGGCATGTCGCTGAAGATCTTGGCCACCCACACCACTGTCCCAGCTGCCCCGACACTGCTTTCATGTAATCTCCATTCCTATACCAACAGTCTTTCTCCTAAATAAATTGTTCTCCTGCAAAATCAGTGTTAGTTCCCCTGAAACCCAGGGACTCCAGACCTACATTTATTAGAATCTTTTCTACATACATTAAGATCAACCTTATGACATTTTTTTGCTATGTCTTTTAATTCCGAATGGACATGCAAGAAAAACATTGCACCAGTGCTGGCAGCCTGTAATCCCAGATAGCCCCCTTTATGTTACCACTTCCTTCCAGATTTTTGTCATTGTTGGACACAAGCTCAAGGAGTGGGTTGTCTCATCATTTGACCTTCCACATCTCCTGTGACAGTAATTTTCATCTGACCCACATCTAAATATGTGGGTTGGCATCCAGCTAATTTTATGTAAAATTTGAAAATTCCTCAAAATAATTTCATTTCCTCTGGAGCTGAGCCAATAAAGCCTCTCACTCCATTTGCCATGCTCATCTGGAGTGCTCAGATAATTTTCTTTCCATTTCCAGAATGGACAGAGGAAGGAAGGAAGGAAGGAAGGAAGGAGGGAGGGAGAGAGGAATGGAAAGAAGGAGGAAGGAAGAGAGCTTGATCAAACTGTACAATAACATAATGGAAGCAATAATTCTTCAGGATATCGATCTACTTCTGGCAATTTTTACTGATCAGAAGTCAGACCTTGCTAGCTGGCTGCCTTCAGATACTAGAGGTGATGTTTAACCTCTCGCAAGTTGAAATCTTTTTATGAAGGGTGAAGGGGTTTTCTACAGTGACCTGACCAGGCTTGTCTGCCCAGATGGTGCTGGGAATGAACAGGCCTGATTTCAAAGGTAGGGCTAAAGTGTCTGTGGATTTAAGAACCTCACAGCTTTGATGCAGCCTGCTGTGTAGAAGTACCATACACATGTATTTCATACCTTCCTACTTTGTAAACTTACTTTACTTCAGATACCTAGAAGGAGCAATTCCTATGTTCCCAAACTTATTTTAATGTTGATACTATTTTTTGCTCCGATAAAAGTGAAGGCTCTCTCTGATCATTAAGAAGAATAAAAAATATTGGCACACATCTAAAACCCTGGGAGCTTTCAAGTCATATTAAACCATACTTTTAATAAACCTGTGATTTCTCCCAGTTGACTTCATTATCTGAGGGCTGCCTTACCTGAGCAACTATCCAGAAACATTATGAAAAAAAAAATAAAAATCAGAGTTTCTGCACTTCTGACTCACCTTTTTCTGAAGTTCTTAGGACATGCCACAAATGTAAACTTCTGCAATGCTATCACATCATCACCCAGGTATTTTACCGCATCCATGACACAAAAGGACACTGATACAGAGAAAGTGTAAGTGACTTGCCTGGGAACAGTGACTTTTTCTCTTTTTTTTGCAGGGGGGAGGGGGGATACAAAATGTACAATTAATTTATTTCACTGTTGGTAAAATAATTAATCACATTCTTTATCTTAAAGTCATTGCTGACTTTAAAGGGATTACTTTTACCTTTGCACTGAAGTAGCTGCCTGAGTTGTTAGCAGGATCAAGCTCCCACAGTATAAACCCCTTACCAGAGGGTCCTGTACCATTCTTGTCTTGCACCCTCTTGGTGTGGCAGAAACAATATCTGGGCCCAGCCAAAGGCTCCTGACTTCCCATTTTTGGCTGTGTGTGAGACCTCACCCTCTCCACAGAGGCCAGGAATACTATGGAAATGAGCAGCGAGGGATCTGTCAGGAATGCTGCATGTCATAAACATGGCCAGTGCTCCCAGCAGGGCTCACAGCCCTCATTCTAGGGATTGAAACAAAATATTTCTTCATCACTTCTGAATTTTAGAGCAAATACAGAACAAGCACATGGTCTCTCCAAACCTCAGACAATTTACTTTGGCTACCAATACACCCACAGAAAGAGTTTTGCGATTTATATATTTATCCTTTCCTTACTTAGTATTGATTCTAAATAAAGAAAAAACCATGCTTGACGGGAAACCTATGAGTAAGGACATACGAATTAAAGAGTTTGTTTTATCTACCCACTTTCCTTTTACTGCTGCCAAAGAAAAAGTTTTCTTCTTTGTAGTAAAAGTAATGGTGCTCTGCATATAATGACTATGATATAGATTAAGTAGAAGCTTCTTTTTCAGACACTGAGTACTAAAAAACTATTTTATTCTTATTCCTACTCCATTATTCATATTTCATTAATCTTATCAAATCTTCCCAACAAGGAACATGTACTGGTAAGCATTCATAAAATTCACCTTTCTTATTTGCCTATCACTACAATCTGTCATTTTATACATCTAATGTATTTAGTTTAAATTTGTCAAATTATATGTCTGCAGCAGAAACAAAAAGGAGATACTTTTGTGACAGCAAGTGACATGGAAGAAATTCATCTGAATAGACAACATTCATGTTTCTAAAGTGCTAATAATTTTCTTTTATATCCATATGCTTCTATCAGTAGCAACATGCAGCCATTTTTCCTCAATGGATAAGTTTAAAACAATATTTTTGTTATGTCTGTGGAGAGCTATAATAACCTTGAACCAGCACTGGAGATGCAGGTTGCACTATATAATTAGGTACTCTAGATAAACATTGCTGTAGAAGTTAGAACTGAATGAACTTTTAAGGAATGGAAAGAAAGGGAATTATGAACTGGTGGTAAGAATACACTTCGGGTGGTGGTCATGTAACTGTGTTTTCCTGATGATAGTTTTACCCATTTGTTTTAGTAAATAAGAAAATGTGCTTGGAAAAAGAATTAGGACCTTTTTTTTATGCATGCTCACTCCTTGTTTTCAAATTTCAACATGATGTGTGTTACTGCAAGATGGGAAGAAAAAACAGTTCAGCCCATAAGCACTTGTATGCAACCAGTTTTTGGCTTCCTTAGAAATTACATAGTTTAGTTTCCTGATATAATTTCAACATTTACCTCTGTTTTACTTTGTAGGAATGCCCATCAGGCATACATGAGAGCTGATGATATGGCTAATGGAAAGAAAAGTAAAAATATTCCACAGAGAGAATGAAACACCACAAGAAGATGCTAGTGGGATGCAGAACCAGCAGTATTTTTATACACACTAAGTTCTCTGTTCTCCATCCAGGGGTATGAAATATGGGTGGCTGCTTCTGTGCCACTGTGGCTTTGGGGTGCAGGTGATGAACTTGCTCATCTGGTCAGCAGGGATGAATGTAATGTGATGTTGCTCCACGCAAGTAAAAAGGGCTAGAGCTATCGCTGTGGCATGGCCAGTCGCATAGACACACTTACGTTGAGGCCAAAAAACCCACCAAAGTCAATCCTGATGATTTCCAGAGGTTTTGGAGGATGCCTTCTGGTCAAACAATGCTCTGTTGGAGATCTATGCTACACAGAGGAATGGTCCTTCTTTGTGTCTGGACCAAACAAAAAAAGAGGTAATTTTTTACTCCTTGGTATGAGCCTATAAAGTTGAAACTCAGTTTGAAAAGTGATTGATTATTTCTTCCTATGCTAAAATTAAGCTACCTTAATGGCAGCTCCAACCTGGCTCATCGTGTTGATAATAAGGCTTCACTGGTGGCAATGAAGGGCATCTACTCCTCACCAGTGCTCATACTTTGCATACCATTTTCCTTACTCATGCCTTCATTTTAGTGCTGGGAAAGTGGCCCATACCTAAATTGGACATGAAGGAAATGGGTGCCTGCACCAAAATAAGACTGTAAAAGGAGAGAAACTTGACTGTTTAAAAAAAAAAAAAAAAGGAAAAAAAGGAAGACAATGCTTGTGGATTAGATGGTGCCAGAGGTATTCTCACTAAACTTGAGCAGCAAATGTAAGAGGATTTCTGAAGTGGATATGAAACTTCCAGTTTAACTTCTGAGAACTGTCAGGGGAATGCTGGTCCATGGCATAAATCTAGGAGTGACACATAGTCAGTTCAGTATTGGTGGATGTTTAAGGATGGATGTTGAACTCAGTTGACTCCAGTGTGTTAACATGTACTAGTTCAACCAAGAAATGGAATGGCCTATAAACTGCCTCAGGTCCCCAGATTAATGGAATCAAAAAGGATATGTTTATGACTGAGTGTCATTTCAAGACCTTTTTTCCAGGAGAAGAGTGGTGAAGTTATGGGCACAGCACACAGCCGGGAACAACCACCTGCTTATCACAAAAACTTGAATAGCTTACCCAGCCAACATCAGATAGATACACACAAAAGTAGGTACTTTAGCTATAGAAATTACTGTAGCAATCACCAAAGCTACACTGGTGCTTTCCTCTTCTTGTACAGTAGGTAGCCTGGATAACCTAACATATCCCAGGTGCCCCACAGTGGCTGGCTTTCTTGGTTTCCTTTTTTTCCCTCTTTTTTTTTCCTATTTTTTCTAGTCAGATTACTTAGAAATGGATCCCTGAACCTTGATGTATATGGTCCTTGCTTGATGATATATAAAGGCTTTCTGAAGATGTTTCTGAAACGTCTTCCATTTTTTCCTGCGGAGCAGCAATTGTCATTCATCAGGGCCCAAATATGCTTTAAATCCTATCACACCACTGCCAGGAGAAACAGCAAAAAATATCATAGGTTTGGAGTCTCTGAAAATCTTTTTCAGATTCTCGCTGCAGTGACAGGAGCCTTTAATGTTCATTCCACCCTTAACCCTGTGCCTCTCTGAGTCATGATTCCCTTCAAAGGAGGTGATAAAAAGAAAAGTATCGAAATTGCCTTTAGATCAAAAAGCAACTCTGAGAATCTTTATTTCTCCTGTGGGAAATCCTTCATTTTCAAGACAGACTCATCTGTCAAAATAAACTATGGTGGCATTTAAATACTCTTCCTTAGCAATTATGTTTCACTTTCTGCAGTTTTGTAATTAGCTGTTATTTCTAATGTGCAGTTGCTTCAAAACTCTACATGCTCATAACTCAGGGTTGAGGTCTTGAGACAGGACGTTTCTTTGTGTGTAGAGAAATCAAAAGTGCTTCTGTCTTTCTAAATCATAGGTTTGGTGAGTGGGGAGCAGCAATTTGTCAGCGACTGGAATAGTACAACCTGAAAGCGAGTTGCAGAAAAGATGATCTGGAAAACAGAATTTACCTTAGTGTTCAAAAAAGCCCTTGATAATTTTTTAATAGACACTCCAAATAGCCACAGTGCAAATGGTTGGAGCATAAGTAAGCATAGAGCAAGAAACAAAGTCTTGGCAAAGACTTAGAAGTGGTTACACAGGGGGAAGTCTGTTCCTTAGCACAGAAAAGAAATGAATTGCAGTGTAAAGCCAGGGATCATTTCTGGGACCAGGGGTATCTCAGGCACTGACGAGCTGCGGAAGGAAGCAGGCAGCCAGCTAATTAAAGTCAGCTGATGACTAAGTATTTGGTAATAAATACTATTTTGGCTTGTGAGATGCTAGATTGGTTTATACACATTAGACACTTCCCACATGATTAACTTGTGTAAATATATTCAGGTCAACCTGCTTTAAACAGAAAGACCTTCACCAGGACATGTAGGACCCAGAAACTGCCAGAAATTGTTACGGAAAAGCTCAAGGACATTCTGACATCCTCCTTGATGATCTGAAGAGGAGAGCTATGCCTTTACAGCTGCAGATTGAAAACCAAGACGAGTGACTGTGTGCCTGAAATACCAGGAGCACACCTGGGTCTCTTGCACAAGAGTGTGTCCCCAGCCACAGAGCTGGAAGGAAATGCCTGGTGGGACAGAGGGATACCCTGCACTGGTGGCTGCCGGCATGCCTCCCACCGCCCGGGCTTACCCACAGCATCCCCGCAATGGCACCAAATGTGGAATCATCGTGGCAAACAGAGAAACCCAAAGAGCCACAGTGTTTGCCTGCAACTTCACTGTGCAAGTTGTGATGCCGCAGTAATGTCAAGGGAACTGGGCGTCCATTTGGCTGCCTGCCCGCTCACCCAGGTAGAGACCCATCCCCTCAGCCTCAGGCTTCAGTACCACATTTAGCTGGTGTCAACGGGAAACAGCCTCTGACAGTGAGGTGGCGTTGCAGAAGGAGGCTATATATAGGTGTGTACTCAGAAATGGTGTGTACTTTTGGAGGGCAAGTTCAAGGAACCGGGATAAAAGTTTCCACCAAGCGAGGAGGAAATGGGGAAACCTGCAAACCGGTCTGAGTCAGGCCTTCAGGGAAGGCTTGGGGATGCAGCCCATCTGGATGCTCACCTCACTTTTCATGCTCCTATATTGTTGTCAGAAGAAGGTTTTTCTCCAGAAGCCATGGCCCCAGAGCAGACAGCTCTGCCCAAGCCCTGGGAAGGCCACCCCTGCTGTTGGGGTGCCCAGGGCAGCCACAGGGCTCTGCTGCCCACAACATCCTCCAGTAAGTCCCACTTCCAGTGCCCCTCCTTTCCCCATTGCCCTTTGACTACCAACCCTTTTGGTATTACCACCCATCTCCTTTCCACCACTCAATGATCTATTTCACAGGAGTTTCCATTTCGCAGAGTTCCAGTTTGTATTGTGTCGCTTGCATCTGGAGGTTCACTCAACTGGCAATGCAGCCCGTGCAGGGCACTTATTAAAGAAACGCTTACTAACTCCTTCCCTCTTGTTCTCATGAAAAATAAAGGAGTGTGAAATATAAACCCCTGTTCAGACTTCATAAGTATAATACTTAAGCAGTGGTAAAGCATCGAGGACATCTGAAATCACTGAAGAAGCTAAAGAAAACAGACAGGACTTGTTTTCCTTCATAGGTACCAATATATTTTCATTTACTACTTTCTATTAACTGGGTTTCCTTGACTGTGTCCACAGCGATCTCAATTGTAATTATGTAGCAGTTAACCTGTTCCCCATGCCTAACATAACCCATAATTAGTTGTCTCGTGTCCACAGTTTATGACTCAACTCCATGTGGTTTTTCTATATCAAAGGCTTGGTTACCAGATTTTTTTTTTTTTCTTTACCACAGTACTTGTGCCTGCATTGGCAGAGGGCAGCAAAACCTGAGCACATCTGTTTTGTTTGAGGACAAAACCACCAGAAAACCAGACAGTTTTATGAAGGTCTTACTTGGGTGCTTTCCAAATACTACACAATCTTCTAGGAGAAACTATTTTCTTGAGGAACAACCCATATATTTATATATTCAAGTCATTACTTGGACGTAGAAGTAAAACTTTCTCAAACCAAATACTATCTTTGTGCCTTATCTGGAGACAAGGGAGATAGAAATACACATCTTGGGGTGGGGATGAGCTATTCTTCTCCGTTGACAGGCAAGAATTTTATATAATGAATTAATAAACCTCTACATTAATTATATTTCAAGATAGGGCTTCTTATATGGGTGGATAAGATCATTCCATACGAGAAACTAGATTACTTTGATAAATAGATAGCTTTGCTGAATAAGAATGAACATCTTAATAAAGGTTTAGGCAAGTTTTCCGTTTGATTAATTTTTCAGTGACAAATGAGCAGAAGAGGTTTGCATAAAACAAACAGGCCATTTAGAGTAATATAAGAATACAGGCAACAACTATTCAAGAATGGTTAGATGAGAACAATTAAACAAATTGACCTAAATGTCAGCTATATGGTCGGTGTATGAAGGCAAGCTTTCTGACCATCCAGGACACTGCGTGCCCCACTCAGCTGCTCCATCCGAGAGGTGGTTGCAGTGGAAGAGTGGTGTCATCGGCACTATCTCCTCTCCACCAGACTGGAACAGATACTGCTGGGAAAGTTTCACATTGTTTATCTTTGCAGGAGAGATGTATTTTCCCGTTAAATCACAGCTGGGGACATTATCTCAAAGCTGTGTTGTAGCCATTGCTGAGTAGCCGTCATTAATGAGTCCTGTGGTTAAAGGAACAGAGCAGTTACAAAGCTCTGATATCAGATAAGGAAGAAAAGTGCCCTGGGAAGGACTTCTTTTTTTCCAAATGAATTGGCAGTTTATATGAAACTTGTTTGTTGAAGTGTCCCATTTGACTGTCAAGGCTCTGTGTTTTTGTTCAAGGAGATAATAAGCTAAGTCTGATGTATGCCTTCAGTGCTTTTACAGATGGGCAGTCTGTCTTTCCCCGATTTTCCATTTCTTGAGTGTAGCACTTCTGGCAACAGAGCAATGAATACAAAGTCCCTTGTATAATTTTCCTGGCAGCAAGGAATAAATGATGTACTAATGCTTTGGCTCCTGAAGAATTATTAATTAACACACATGAATAACTGAATTGTACTTCAGTAGAAGGGGAAATATCATGGCAGATGATTCAGTTAATGGGGCCTGAATTATCTTACCCCAAAATATTTATAAAAAATTTAACCCTGATGAACTTTATGTGAGTTTAACCAGATCAGAGCCAGGACTATAGACCTCCAGTTCTTCCAGATTCTACCTACACTTCAGTAGGACCCACTCAGAAGCAGTGGTCCAGAAAGGAGGAGTTATTCAAGTGCAAAATCTACTACACATTTCAGATCCCTTTGCAATGAGGGAGGAAGGGAGATAGCAAGCTGACGGGGCTTGCATTAAAAGTCAATAGTGTTAAGGAAGCCCACACTGTCCAGACATCTGGTATTATCTCTGTAGTCCAAATCCCAGGTTTCCCATAGCAGAGTCTCAGGCATCAAAGTAAAAAAAAATAAATAATTTATTGAATGGTACAGCAGCAGGGTCAGTCCGAGCTGGGTGCCTCCAGAGAGGGACCCTGAGCCCAGAAATTCCTGGGCAATTGTACCCTTACAGACTATTCACCCACCCCTCATGTGCTGACTATTGGTCCAATTATGATATTTGGTTTGGGGCCTTCTAACACCTCTTGGATTCTATCCCTGTCTCTGGGCAGGTCATCAAATTGTTCTTATCTTGACAAGTTGCACCTGCTATTGACAGTTGTAGCCTTGAAGCCTCCGTATCTTCTAGTCTGTGTTTTTTCAGCAGAATATGAGAAACTGCAAAAGTCCCAGGCTTGGGATAAAAAGTTCCGGACTTAGGATAAATGTTTAGCCATAACACCCAGCCATAACCACAACTTCAGTGTGCTATCTACATTATTCTCACACTAAAAAACCCAAAACACAGCACAGTGTCCTGGCTACTAAAAGGAAAGTCATACCTAAGTGGAAATTTATGGCTTGCGGCCTCAGGCTTCCGCAAATCTAGCTACTTGCTAAATAAGTAAAGCTGAGTAAATAGCATACTAAATCACACAACCTTACAACTCGAAGTGATTCATTCTGTTAAAAACTTACTTATTTGAGCTACACAGCTGATATTTCTTAACAACTGTAAGAAGAAGGACAGACCCTTTGAGCTTGACCTAGAGCCAGGTTCTGACAGAAACAGGAAAACTCGTGACACCTACAGGTAACAGAGCAAGAGTAAAATCAGCCATGATTCCCATTTCTCTTGAAGAAGCTACTGCTATTTTTTAGTTGGTTTTAATATCTGTTTTAATAATACCACACAACTGCTTTTAGATTTAAAATCTGAAGTGAGGGATTGCTGATGCTCAAACATTTCCCATCTCAGCAAAAAGAGATGTTTACTGTCATCCTCTCTCCTAATACGGCGATGCAAGGCATCCGTGTACGTGTAAAGGACGGTGTACCTTTTCACAAGTAAAAATAGAAGAAGGCCTTCCTCTTGTAGAAATTTTGTAGTTGTTTTTTTTAAAGAAGTATCTAGTTCTGCCTGTTTCCTGGTTAGCAAAACTGAAAGTAGGACTTTCCATTAACATAATGACAGCAGGATTTCAAATGTCATTGTCATATAGTTTCAGATCAGCCCTCTAATATCTGCTGTATTGATTCCTACTGGCTAAAATAAATGTTATTTATATCCGGGGGAAAACCTATGACAAACACACATGACTTTTAGAACACTTTCCAGGGGAAGATTTTTCCTGTAAGATCTTCTGTTAGATCATCAGATATTTTACAAGCAAAAAAAACCAAACAACCCAAACAAAACCCAGGACCCATAATTTTTCAATTGGAAAAGGTTAAGAAATTAAACCATCTGAGAAATGGTAAGAAAACATTTCAGACATGAAGACAACCAGAAGGCAGAAATTAGTGGTAGTTCATTAATTTTTATGTAGAGCAACATGCACAAGACTAATAAACTACAAACTGAAAAGACACATTAACATGACAGATCGTGGGCGGGAGGTATTTTTTCACTGAAATAGAGTTTGATGTGAGCTTGGAGGATATATTTTAACAGTTGTGTTTTCAGCCTTTTGCAGATGGCACTTGACCACAGATGTGGATTTTATTCCTTTGCAGTCCTGGAAATGAAGGACAAGGTACAACTTGAGTTCATAGGTACGCATTGCATACCTAACCTAAGTAGTTTTGTCCCTTTTCTGTCGGTCAGTTTCCTTATGGGGAAATGGAAATAATGTTTGCTATCTTCATAGGAGTGGGGTGCATCTTTATATTAAAAAACACCTTTACGGTCTTCATATGGGGGGCATTTGAGATTAAAAATGTACATAGAAAGAGAAACATTCATGAGTTGGATCCAGCTCACCTAACTTAGGCAACAAACTTGTGGCTAAATTTTGTAATCTAATACCTTTTAGGTGACAATGTTCCTGGTACAGTAAATGGGGAGAAGCAGCTTTTTGAAGGCTCCTGGGATGGAGATCTTCCTTGCTTAACATTATACATCAACAGACAGAAGAATTTTCTTCTGGAAGATTCCCGAGGCATCTTCTTTACTTCATGGACAACTTAAGCACTTAAGGAATATTTTTTTTAGGTGCTAAAATTGTAGCAGAATTTCAATGTTTCCTGGCTATGCAGGATGGATCCTACCTGGTGTTTTCAGACTTAC
The DNA here is from genome assembly GCF_000699245.1 of Pterocles gutturalis. Lineage (NCBI taxonomy): Eukaryota > Metazoa > Chordata > Aves > Pterocliformes > Pteroclidae > Pterocles > Pterocles gutturalis. The sequence goes on from NW_010120848.1 coordinate 19,183, forward strand.
AAAAGAGAACTGCTAAGTCTTTGAATGTTCGTCTGTGAGTTGGGTTGATCGCAGCGAAGAAATGACAAACAACAACACCTGGGTTATTTTTTTCTGTATTAAAAGCCCTGAAGTGAAAACTTTTCATTTGAATATTCAAAGAAAATATTGGAAAAAAGAGCAGCCTGGTTTATTTGATCATTGTACTCTTCATTTCATAGGTGGTTGCTGCAATAAGCAAGCTCTCCCTGTAATTGTGGTAGTGCACAGTCACTGCTCTCTCAAGCTGGTTGGATCATTTGAGATTGAAGTCAAAGTATGCTGCCTGTTTTAGCATTTAATCCCAACAGTTTAGGAGAACCACAGTCTTATAAGCATATAATTCATCTCAGTTCCATATGAAAGTTTTTAGGATTTTCACGGTCATCCCAGTTTTCAAAGATGAACTTTGCAGGCCACCAGAAGCTTATATGAACACCCCTTTGTACATCTTCTCTCCATATTTTCCACCTCCCAGATTAGATACTTTCTGCTGTGTTGCTTCTTGTGGAGGTCAATACCATCCAACTTCTCACTTAGCCCTCTATGTTGGCCAGTCTGGCTTTCAGCAGTGATGCAAATTTTTTATAATAATGCATTTTAATTTAACGCCTGAAGGATACTGGGCGTCTTAACAAAAACAACTAAAAACTAAATGACAATAAACAAAGGCAAAAGGCCTATGAAAAAAGAGCTTGGAAGCCAAGAGCTTAAAAACTCTGCATAACAAAACAGGAAAGGAAATGAGAAAGTCAGAAGCCTTGCCTGCAAATGTGTTCTGGCATATGAAGGAGACAGCGCGTTTCCAAGGCAAGGGAGGAGACCATCTCTTTTGACTTTCCAAGTGGAACGGACAATGACCAAAACCATCAGCCTGAATTGCCGAGAAAGGACACGTTGCTGCTGGAAGTGGCTTTGTTTTACCTCAGAACAAGGACCTTCATTGGAAAAGCCATGCTATTCTTGACATTATATTGTCTCTCTTCACATCCCTGAAAATGTTCACTGAAAAAGTCTTTTCCCCTCTGGGTTTCCTTCCATTTGTTTGCAGAGATTGGACCAGCTCTCTCACATGGCTGCAATGGTCCTACAGCATTTGAGCTTAAATTGGATAATTTTGGGGAATAACTACCTATAATATATATTTGTACATGTAACTAACTACACTACATATACGTAACTAACTGCAGTGTATATGTGCTAACTACATCAGAACCCAAAGGATTTTAAGAAAAATGCAAAAGGCATGTTAATTTAGCTTTGACACTTCATCAGCCTTTTAAAATCAATATTACTATTTCTGTGCCTCAGGTGGCTGATCTGTGGAGTGAGGATACTGCTCTGGCATGATGGAAAATACCATAGACATGCTAAATCTCTTGTTCACTTGCCTCTGCCTGCAGCAAATCCTAGTCTCAGCATGGGTATCTGCCTTGTGGCACACTAACCACTTCCAGTCTGCCAGGGACCCCTACAGCACCTTTTGGGGTACATTGCTTTTCCTTGGTCTATTCAAATTTGAACAAGACCCTTGGCTGGAGGTTTTGTCCCTGCTTTGGAGGACCTAATAGCAATTTTAAAAAAAGTCTGCTGAAACAACTTTAAAAAATGGGTCTTTTGGTTTTTCAGTCTGTAATTACAGCATCAGTTCCCTTTTATGCTTCTAAATTACAGAGAAGCAAGCTGCCCTGTTTTCTGATGTTTTATTATTTTAAATTACCCAGTGGCTTTGTGGGGAAAGAGGAACTGAATATTTTTGGTGGTGTTACATAGGCGACGCCTTCCCCATTAGCTCTTGTGATTCTTCCTCACTCCCTAAGGTTCGCTTCAGGGGGAATGGAAATTAATTTTCTTCAAGAGAAATGGTAATAAAGAATGTCCCCTTTTTGTGGTTTAGTCAGCTTGAAACAAACTCTTAAAAATGCACACATCATTTTTAACAGAGGCTTTGCATTAACCAGGATTAAGCAGGCTCTATTCTTGCTTCAAAACATAATTTTCCAAGTAGTCTTGCAGCATGATTGACATGGACCTTTGTGCAAGGAATTAAATGGGGCTCTTGGGCCACCCAGCCACAAAAGTCATGCCCACCTATCCCTGCCAGCTCGTCCCAGTTTGGCACCCACATGCCCCTGCACGTGGGCCTTGGTCCAGCCGTGTCACTCATACAGATGCTTCCGACTCTGCTGGATCCTGCTGTAGCCTGAAGCAAGAAGTTGGGATGTTTTTAGAGGTTATAGGGATCACTGATCCGTCTTTCAACAAAGGCTGTCTCCGTTTCAACTTTCCCTGGAGCTCTTGCCTTCTGCTGTTATTTTCCTTCCGTCTCTCCAGTTTGAGAGTGTCTGTCTGTGAGGTTTTTCTCATTACACTAAGGACATGGATTTCAGCTGATTGCCCGTGACAGACCGTCTCACGGTTTGCACCAGCACTCATCCCTCCAAGTCTTTGCACCACCACAGAAGGGCTGGGTGGCAGAAGCTGGGTGGGCAAGGAGATAATGAAAAAAATTCACAGTTCCTTTGTGTTTAAACGCTTAATCACTGCATCCATAAAACGTCCCACCTGGGGATTTGCACACTGCTGGTAGAGCACATGGCAGGTTCCCCCTGGTTCACCAGACTGGGTAGAATAGAATAGAACAGAATAGAACTATTTCGGTTGGAAGGGACCTAAAACAATCACCTAGTCCAACTGCCTGAGCA
>NW_010120849.1:0-476 GCF_000699245.1 Pterocles gutturalis
TCCTCCTTGCAGAGCTTCAGCTGATAGGCGTCTCAGAGCACACTTTAATTCAAAGGTTGATTTCTCACAACATGCATTGCCATGTGTCTTTTGGATCTTATATACCTATAACAGAATTATCCTGACTGTCTTCCTCACTTACTTCCTTTAGAGGCTTGTACCTGCCTATCTGCTAATGACCCCTGTCTTGACATTCCTAACTCTGACTGTACATGTACCTTTCTCACATTGTAGCAGTTTTCTCAGAAGCCTGAGCCAACTTTGCACAGTTTGGCCATATCAGAGCTTGGCCTTGAATCCTTGCAGCACTGGAACCTAAGCCTCTCAAGAGTTGTGGGGGACCCTACAGCTAGGGTTGCAGAAAAAAATTGTCCAAAGTGTCAAATGGAAGAGAGAGCATCAAGGTGGATCATCATGCCATTTTCAGACTTCTTTTGCAGGACCCCGTGGTGGTCACAGTCACCTGATGGAATTGT
>NW_010120850.1:0-10988 GCF_000699245.1 Pterocles gutturalis
TAATATAAAATATTATATTACACTAGTTTTTTTTTAATATAACCTACACTAGTAGGTTATATTAAAAAAAAAAAAAGGGGCAGAGAAAGCAGAACTTTGGAGCTTTCCTGTCTGCATGTTCTTTCTGAATCCTGCAACTTTTCCAGTTCGTTCTTGACAATGTGGTTGCTCAGTCTTGCTTCTATTTTAGCCACTGGTTTCTATACAACAAAAATCAAGCTTCTATAACTAAGAATGACATACCATTGGGGGGGTTAATGAGATGGTGATACATGGGTAAAATACGAAGATGAGAAGGACGTGTTTCTCTGAGATGACATAACACAATAAGTATTGCTCCTCTTTTCCAGAGTGTTTTTTCAAAAAAGAAAAAAAGGAGGAAAAAAAAAAAGGGCATCATCTGCGGTCCTCCCTGTGCCATCCATGTCCCACCCAACCTACTCTGCCAGAAGGGTAAAAGTCCTGGAATTATGAGGTCCCTCCCTGCAAATCCTGAGGAGTGTGGCAGCCTCATGGTTGCGAAAGCCCCAACCTGTTGAAAGGAGCAGCAGAAATAGTTTGGCTGCCTCTTGTCACTCATTGGGCCCACGGTCAGATGCCAGCAGTGTGCGCGTGCCAGCGTACCTGCTGATGGGGGAGCTCGGAAGGGAAGGCTGTGGGACGACACGGATGCAGAAACACATGCTGGATGGTTTCTACCCTCTACTTGATTAATTCTTATTATTTCTAATCATTCGTCTATAGAAGGTCCCTGCACTCCTGGCTGGGAGAGTAATTATATTCCCATTAGCTGTCAAAGAACAGCACGGTTTTTTCCCTAATAAAACCTGTGTGTGTTTCTGAAGGCTCTTCTTGTTCGTTGTGGTCCTTTGGCTGCCTGCAAGCGCTGGTCTGGAGGATATCGCCTGTCACCCGTGGGCTCTGTCAGCTGTGGGTGTTTTGGCTCACCACCCCTGTGGGCCTGGTAGGTGGGCACGGTGGGGTGTCTGCTCTCAGCCATGCCGGCCTGCAGCCGTCATGCCTCCCAGATGCAGGTGTGACTCCCCTTCAGGGCGAGCACAAAGGTCGGGCACCTCATCTCTATCTTCTCGTGCTGGCAATTGCACGGCAGTTCGTTCAGAGACAGAAGGCAGGTCAGGAGGTGTGCAAGCTGTGTTGGGGTGCAGCAAGGCTTCTTTAAGGGGTTTTCACATGCAGCAAAGTGGCACTGAATATTGCACTTCTGGTGGGTTAGTCTTGCTTGCATCCTACTCTCTCACCTGTACCTCAGTCCACAGTAGTCTCAGTAGTCCACAGTAGTCTCAATACTCACTTTCTTGACTTTCGGCCGTTTCTAAACTAGCTTTAAAAAGTGTCTGGAGCAAAAATGGGGTCGCCTAGCAACCCGCTCCCACTGGAGGCTGCTGGAGAATGGGTCAGTGATTAACAATTAAGTACAATTGAGGTTAAAAGTGCTGGGCAGTCTGCAGCATTGCTGCTCTGATGGCTCGAATATTTCAGCCTTAGGATGTTAAATTTATGGTGGTGGTAAGTAAATTTATACCAGTTGTAGTTCTGACCTCATGAACATGATGATTCAAGACTTCAGTGTTAAGAAATTGGACTGAAGCCTCTTTTCTTTACTGGTACATTACAAAAAAACATTAAATAACCGTTGGATGAGTAACATAGGCGTGATCTATGTTTTACATGTATTTTTTCCCCAAGGCTCTGGGCCTTCCTTTGGCCATATGATTTCCCAAAAAACCAAACAGAAATAGATCTGCATGGGAGAGTGGAAGATGCAGAGTCTACCTGTAGAGCAGAAATGCAGATGGAAGGTGGGTTTCTGGTTTTGGTCACCTGTCTGAATTTTGATACACTGTTCCTCCAAGCGAGGAAACAACAAAATGCCCCATGAGCTTGATGAGTATATTTTTCTGAGCCTTAGTTTGTCAATGTGATAATTTTACTTAGTCCTTGGTGGTGCTTTGGTTTCTGGATGAAGAGATCCTTGGCAGCTTTTTCTTTCACAGAGTAGAAAAGGCGGTAGCTTGGTTTTTACTTCATTTACCCCAATAAATATCCCAGTACTTACCATTTCTGTGGGAACATACAGTGAGAATATCAACCATTAAAACAGCACTCCATCTCTTAGATGTTTTTATAAGTCTGGCAGTGAAATCAAGGTTGTTTTGCCAAGTCATTGACTTTCATTGTCTAATCAGTTTCTAAAGGCTCTTGCCCATTTGCTTCTTTGTTGAATTAACCCTTCTTTTCAGCCTTATCCCACCCCAGTCATCATCCCAAACTTGAGAAATAAGAATCAACTGGTGGTGCCTCTTCAGCAGTCACGGGAAGCACTGAATTCCAGGAGTCCTGACTGGAGGTGATTTATATTCCTAAGGACTAATCTTCTATCACTGTCCAAAGCTGGTGATGTCACGGGCAAGCTCTTTTCCTTCTCTCCCTTGACCTTTTTATTTTTTTTTTTTTCTTTCCCCTGCTTCCACTGAACAGGCTAATTTCCTGCCAACTTAAAAAAGTACATATTTACTTTTAAAGGATCCCTTTCAGGCTAATATTACTCATCACCTTACTTAATCTGCCACCACTGATTGGAGAAAAATCATCTTAATGCGCCTTTCCACGAGAGTAAGAGAGTGTCTTAATGAATGCTTTCCTTTTTTGGTTTTGATCATTAAACATACTTTACCATCGTCAGCTCTTTATGGCCTTTAGACTAAGTGGTAAAATTCATACTTGAGACTTTGCAGATGCTTTTAGGTGTTATTAAGGATCATTAATATGCAGAGCAATACCACACAACAGAAGCTGCTAGGGTTGGAAATGAGATCCATCATGGATAACTTCATGTCAGCAGAAATCAGTTACTGGGACTGGATCTGGGCAAGGATTCCTCATTAGTATACTGAGAGAGTATGGGGGTGGGGTGGGGATGGAAGAAGGCAGACCTGAACAGCTTTGAGGTTCTTCCCATCCTTGTACTGTAGTGTTGATTTGGAGCATCTTTTGAGGCCTGTAGCTCTTGCAGTCACTCCAGTGTCTCCTAACTACAGAAAGACTATGCCCAAACTTGATAGCTTGGACTACATTTGTATAAATTGAATTAATATCCAGTTTCAGGCTATCTACTGCCTGCTTCCACAGACCAAACATTTTTCCTTCCTTCCTGGCTTCTTGATCAGTGTCTTAATTTCTGCCTTCTGAGACTTTTCCTGGTTTTGCTTGTTTGTTTGCCACCAGAGACTGATTTTTACACCCACCTACCCAAGGCAGGTGGTTGCATGGGGAGTGCTTGTGCCTCTTCATGATGGTACCAATACAGTTGGACAGTTTTGCTGCTGGACCAAGTTGGCAGCGACCACTGCTCACTGCCCCATGCCTATGTACAGCAGCCAGTTTTGTGCGCACCCTCTTGGGATGAGATGGGAGTTTCAACCCAACAAACTCCCTCCTTATTGGAAAGAAACTGTACGCTGCACTGCTGTCTGCCATGTTTCCTGATTGCTTTCAGGGGTATATCGTAGTTTATTAAGGCTTTCCAACTTCTGCAGTACAGGCACAGTTTTTTTTGTTGGACAAGCACTTTGTGGCTTGCAGCGTGGGCTGTCTGGGGGTGCTTGTGATGAAAGGTCTGCTGCCCATTTATGTGCAGCTATGGGATACTTGCTGGATAGCCAGTGTGAGCTTTCTGCCTTTCTTCCCTTCCACTGAAAGGTCTGGGAGTATCAGAGCTAGGGGTAGCAGGGAGCAGGAGTGTTTCCTGTTATGGCTCAGCAAGGAAGGGAAACTGGCTGAACAACAATTATGTATCTCGTCTTTATTTACTTAAAGAGCGTTTCTCCACCTTGGAAAGTTCAAGAGATTAATCTGCATGCTGGTTTCTGATACTGAACAAGCTGGAAATATTAGTGGTTATGTTAATGTTGCTTCTGGCTTTCATGGTGTTCACTTTTGAAAAATAAAAATGGTTTTAATGTGCTTGGCATGGGAGCTTTGATTTGAAATGAATACTGTCAGCCATATTACAAAGATGAAAAATTACATTGAAAAATGTGTTTGTTTCTAGTAGCAGCATTAGGGTTATGCCACAAACAGGGTAAAAGCAGAATAATTTAAAATGCAGGTGCTTGCCCATTCTGGCTCTTACTGTGCTGTCCTGCACTGCTGTTTGCATGTGTTGTCCCATGGTTGCTTTTTTGCTGGTGGTGAAGCCAGCTCTCCATGTGCTCTCCTGCTTGTGTGGGGCACTGGCGTGGGTGGTGGTAGGGGTTGCTGTGTTATCCTGTGTGGCCTTTCCCCAGCCTCCCTGCTCTCCACTGTGCTGTGGCACGTCCCCCAGGCATCCTCAGCACATGGGCCCCCTTGGCATTGCCATGTTGGGTTCGGCTTTGCACCAGCAATGGCGAAAGCGCTGGCTCCGGGCAGAGGGATGTCTACGAGAGCGCTGGCTGCACTGGGGCTGCTGGCTGCTCCCCTGGAGTCCTGCTTTTTGGGCTATTTTTGCCTGTTGCCGATTGTTTTATGCACTCATTAAAAGCAATGGAAAATTGTGGGTAAAAGGGAAGATAGAAAATGTAACCCAGAGTAAGCTCTAATAGTTTTGTAGATGGAAAACCAACTTGACATATTTCTGTATTTGAGATTTATAATCTAATCATTCTTTCACTTGTGCAGTAGGGACTGAAACAGAGTGTAGTTATTTACATATAGGGAACATTAAACAGCCGCTTCTTTAAACCATATGTGAACATAAAATCCAACAACCACTGCTGAGTAATTGGTATCTGTGAAAGATGAAAATAAAAATAAAGCAGAAACAAACATAATGAAAAGGCATTACTGCAAGAGGTAACTGTGGCAGCAGCATATTATATCCCTATACTGAAGTAAAATGTGACCCTGTAAATCTGTATCCTCTTGCCTCTTGAATTAACACCATATACATTGAACACATGCAGACAGTTTACTTTGTATTCCTCTTTAGTTGTAGTTAGCTGGTGGGGGCTTTGCAATGCCTTACTGCTTTGCCGTAAAGAACGTGGCATGCCACATTGCTCCAGACTGCTTCAGACTTTTTGTCATTGCTCCTTTGGGGCAGTTGTGATTCCTCAGAGACTTAAACTTTTTAAAACTTGCCATCAGCAAAGTTTGGGGCTGGCTGTGTTGCTCAGTGTACTAACCTTCCAGCTAGTGCAATGCCTGCCTGTCCTTCGAGATGCAGTGCCAGGTAGCAGGCTCCCAACATGACTCTGGTCCTGCAGGGATTAGGATTAATTCATACAGGTGCTGAGACACAGTCCTGTGGCTGTACTGCTGGGGCTGCGATGCTGCCCGCAGTGCCAGCACAGGCACCATGGCTTTGTTGGTTACTGTGGATACTTGGCAGCTCCCGTGGCTATTGCCAGGCTGCTGCAATGCAAGGGTATGTGCTTCGGATGTTTTATCTTTGAGATTGGCGAAGGGATTAGGGGCTACTAGTAGCTTTTCCTTCTTCTTTTGGGAGGAGGATGTATGCAGGGGCATCCTCTTTGGAGAAATCACTGCTCTCTCTGTATCATATGAAGAAAATACATGTAGAGGCTCTCCCTGAAATACTACATTTTTATGGATTCTTTCCGTTGGTGCTTAGTTACTATGCTGCCTACTCTCTTGTCCTTTTCTATTTCTAGTACTAATTATGAGCAGGATCTTGAAAATAATGCCATAGTGAAGGGTAGGTATCCCCACTTGGGTGTAACTGTGTCCTGCAGAAGCCGTGCTTATCCCATAGGCATGTTTTGATGGCAGAACTAGGTACTGGGGTGTCAGCATGCAGGTTAGATACAGAGAGCTGTTAGTTGTGAGAAATGTATGCTGTCCCCATAGATGCACATCTGAATCTCCTCCTTGTTAAGAGTCCTCTATGGGACTGGTGATGGTAAGACTGAGAAGAGTTAACTGTTGGTTTTTAGGGTAAAAGGAGATGCTAATTTCTGTGATATGGGGGGATAAGACAGTGAGTGTCTATCATAGACCTAAAACACTGTCTCCTACTACTAAAAGTAAAACACTGTTTCTATGGCATTTTAACAAAATAGTCTCCTTTGCATCTCTCTCATCTTTTAACCCCCTGCATTCATGTACCCTGAAGGGAGGGTGATAAAGAATGTGGATGGCAGTAGGCTGAGGAAATTTTTTGTTCTTAAATCCCCACTATTTTTAAGTAGGATTTTAGAAATCTCAACTGTATTTTAATTTGGTTTGTCAAATTATAATTACCGTGAATGAGGTAAGAAAGTAATTTAAACACAGCAAGTGTAGTGGAGAATCCAATTTTCAAAAATCAGTGGAAATATAATTGGAGTCATTAAGTGCTGACTTTGGTAATTAAGAGTTGGTTTTTGACGTTTCAGGCTTGCGTTGCTAATAATCCGTGGAGAGGGCAGAAAAATATTTTGTTTGCTGCAAAATTGGTCGCTCTCTAGACCTGTGTAGCTGATGGCATGAATGCTGCCCAGTGGCTCGGGCGAACCTGCGGTGTTGAGATCTGCTTGCTTGGGTCTGGGGCTTCTCATCCCTCACTGCCTGCTGCTGCCTGCAGCAAGGGACAAGCGGGATCGTGTTATGGGGCTGCCCTGCATGCTAGGGCCCATGCTCCCTGCTGTATGGGAGGCTGGTGCTGCCTCTGCCTACTGCTGGGCAACTCCCTGTGCTGGGGCACGGAGGAGCCCCTGAGGCTGTAGCCCGTGTTGGGGCACCATTGGGGTGGAGAAACCTGTCTGAGGCTGGGCAGGTATGGACTCCAGCTGCTCTGTGTCTGGCCTTGGCCTGGGAGGGTGATTTGGTTACCCTCAAGTTTTCTCTGGTCCAGAGGACACCCTGGTGTAGGAACTGGACCAGCACATTAACAACTTTGCTTCAAAATGGGGGCTGGTCATGCTCAGCCAAGGTTTTGGTAGCATGGCAGACAGCTACCAAGAGGCAGTACGTCACTGATAGGTGATGCCCTACAGTGTTGTGTCACAGAGTATGTAGCAAAAGCTGAGCCTTTATGCTAATATTCAGGAGAAGCATTTTTCTGAGCCAGAGATGGATACCCAGCTCCTTAACCTGTCTTGCTTTCAAACTTTGATCTTGGATTGAAGGTCCATCCTGATAAAGTAACTGGATCTCTTTGCAAACTTGAAGTACTGTTAAAGTTATCCGTAAAAAGAATCAGTGGTAGAAGTGTATCCTCATCACTTTTTGTTTGCAAAATTATCTCTAAGAAGTCGGGATGTTACACATTTTTAACTCCTGCAGTTAACGAAGATGCTCAGCACGCTTTTGTTATGATAATGGAGAAACCATAAAAAACTCCTGACATGCTGATAGTTATCATCCTATATAACGTGCCTTATGTTTACTTTCCTATTAAAAATTGTAATTTTCCAGAGCAGTGGCATTTATAAAGCTTTTTAAACTCTTGTTTTGTTGTTTTCCAAAACCCTAGATAATGCCCTTGTTTGGGCCTCCAGCATGGAAGCTTATATGATAGTTTTTGTGCTTTTAAGCTTTCACACCCACAAGCAGATCCATCAGTGTCTGAGATCTCTCGCTCAGTGTTTGAGTTGTAATTGTCTCACGGCCTTAAAATGTGTGTTTAAAACTTTGGCTGTGCTAATTTCTTAGTGTGTGAAACCACCATCAGTTTAAACATTTGTTTTAACCAGAAATTCCCCTTTTTCAGTTGTAGTGTTTTTCACAGTGCCTTCCAAAAGTTTCCCTTCTCTTCCAGGGTGTCTGACCTTTAAAGCTGAATGGGTGGTTTCTCGTGTGCTTGTTCACGTTTGTGCTAAATGTGGGCCATCCTCTGAAACGCATGGGATACTCTTTGGAGCTGGGTCCCTGGTGCCTTGGGCAGCCCAGGGTGGAGCATCCTGAGGGAGTGCCCTCCGGAGCAGCCTCTGCCACCCAGCTGTCTTTAGAAAGTGTGATCTTTGTGTCCGTCCCCTGTCCCTTTGCAGCCATGTGGTTTTCTGGATAATGCACTCAGAATACCTGACAATGGCTGAATGTGGTACGACAAAAGCTGGAGAAGCACTTTAAATAGCTAGAGCAGATCAGAGAAATCATGTGAAGCTTTACGGACCAGGCTAGCTAGAAAGGACTGTCTCTTCACTTCCTGATCTTCCATACAACCAACGAGCAACTCTTGTGTTTGGTGATGGGGGCTTTCCAGGCTGGGGTGTGAGCTGGGCTTTCTCTAGGTTGTTGTCCCCCTCTCCCAGGCACTGGGCACCCAGCTCAGCTCCTGCTTGCAGCCGCAGATTAGGGGAGTAATGACGGTACGCTTTGTTTAAGGCATAATTTCTTTCCCATTACTTTTCCCTATTTCCTTTTGTTTTATTACTTTAGACAGCCTGTGTTGCTGCCTAATTGGATTACTAGGTCACTTACTGACTGACTGTGGGCTGTACAAGACTGGGACCGGTCCCTGAGGCTTAGCAGTTTGGCGGCTGATGGAGGGCTGGCAGCCTACTAAGCCGCTACGGTCCTATGGGGCTGCAGTGGAAAATGGCGTTTCCTGCCGAACCCTACAATGACCATGTGAAGGAATACATCCATTCCTTCATTTCACCTGGCTTTTTAGCGTTAGGGAGGAAAAAATTAAAAATTCTTTGTTTTAAAGCGTGCCGTGCAGTGCATAGCCTCCAAGTTGGACTGGCTGTCTTCTGGGAAATGCATCTAAATGTGAAACCTTGAATGCAGTTCAGATGTTTGCCTATTAGGAATGAACAGCTCTTACTTAAAAAGTGTGCTCTGTATCTTAAACAAAACACCTCCTTGCAGTTTCCATGGTAAGCTCTCCTTCATAACTGAATAAGAGTCACAAATGGTTACATAAAATGCAAACAAAATGCCACGCTGTTGATAAAGGCTGCACTTGTCAGCTCCGTGTTTGCTCTTCGCGCAGGGGAGCGTGCTGGTACCTGACGACGAGGCTCGATGTGGGGCGCAGCCTTTTGGTGCATTAGCCGTGCACCCCCGATTGCCAGAGCCCAACTCCCCAGAGAGGCGTCTTGTTCTTGTCCCGGAGCTGCGGCGTGACTTGTCTTCAGAACCCTCTGCTAAGGAGAAGCCAACTGGAGGAACTGTGAAGACCAACATCTGTTAATGGGACTACACAGAGAAAAACTGAGACCCTCTTCTTTCAAGGTATCTCTCTGCAGATAGTACTGCCAAACTGGCTTTTTCCAGAGCTGCTATATTTACCTACAAGCTCTCAGACCTTTGAAAAATAAGAGATCTTGCCAAGGTGAGTACAAATGATGTGTAAGACCATGTTTTTAAAACTTCATTCTTTTTTCTCTTTTTTCAGTATCTGGGGTGTTTTCAAGAAAAAAAAAAAAATCTTTGCTACTTCTGGGCCAAGAACTGTGCTGTTCTACCTCTTTGTTTTAAGTGTGTGGGTGTCTGTCATGTCGTTGTTGTTGTGTTGCCCCTACTTTCTGTGCCTCATTAGTTATGAGGATGAGTCTCACTTGCTTAAGATTTGTCACATGGACCCAGCAGCTGTTCAAGGAAAAAAAACAAAAAACAAACCAAACCAAAACAAAAAAAACCCCCTTGGAAAACCCCATGTGTGAAGAAGACCTCAAGGTTTTGATGCCTGAGGCTTGCTAACACTATATTCACACCCATGGAGCTCCTCCCAGGCAAGAGGATGCTCATCTCTTGCTCTCGCTGTGTGCGTGGCCAACCCCTACCAAGGGCTCTTCTGCCTGCACCCTGCTCTCCTGCCTGGTGTGGGTCCCTGGAAATGTGCTGGTGGATTTCCCAGCTGGAGGCAGATATCCCAGGGGTATGGCTGTAAGCTGGGGGGGATGGGTCAGAGCCACCAGGCTCAGCATGGCATGTAACCAGCCGTGTGTGCCATGCCCTTGTGTCTGCTGCCTTGAACCTGCCTGTCACTGCATGGCATACTCGCCCCCCACATCCCTGTCTGTGGGTCACATGGTGGTGAGGATGGATGCTGCGTTCTGGGTTTATCGCTGCCAGCAGCACGGCACGTGCAGGCGGGTGATGCCGAAGCATGCCCTGTGTCCACGTGCATTTCATGTTGAACTGGGAACATGTCCAGGGGTGTTATGTCACCTTGGAAAGACTGCATGTGACAGATTACTTGTGGATGTTGTTTTGCTGCTTCTCCCTCTCTGTAGCACCGCTGATTTGCAGCCAGTGGCTGCTCTTCCAGCCCTGTGCTCTCGGTGCTTCCCGATTGCTGCACATATGGCGTGTGAAATTACCTGGTGCTCAGTGTCCCACATGGCGCCGGCAGTGCCAGCTAGCAGTGGAGTGGCAGACCGATCTCTGAATTTTCCCCTCTCCTCTGGAGGGAGGGGGTGAGAGTTTTTTGTTCTTTTGTTCGTCTGAGTTCGTATTACAAAGCGTGTTGGAAATAAGCCTGCTGCCTGCGTGCGGATGGGAGCGGAAGGGGTGCAGGGGAGGTGACAACAAAGCCATAGTCTTGCTTTGCTCCATCTGGGGAGCAAAATGCAGTGGGGTTTCCTACTGCCTGCTTTGGCAGCAGGTGCAGATTGCCCCTGTGCTGATGGGTCCGACCTGAGCATCTCGGCAGGAAGCCTGTGACACCAGCATCTCCATGCAGTGCGTCCATGTGCCTTAGGCTGGTGGTGAGCTTGCCCTCTTGACAGAGGATTTGAGATTTTTGCACGGTTTTCGCTGACCCCCATGTCCATTCAGGTGCACATGCTTGGGCCCGCTCTTGCACTCTGGTAAGGCAAAATTGTCTCTTGACAGTCTCTACTTTTTAAGGCAGCTGGTCCCTACAGCTGACCCCAAGGGCTGGGCGGCAGGGGGGGTGGGGGTGGGAATGTGTGAAGCAAGAGATCTGCAGCCTTGAAGTCACCATGTAACCCTCATCCCTTCTTTTTTGGAGGGACGGCAAGAAGGGAGGTGGGGAAGGAGGATGGATGATGTTGCCTCCATCCATTTTGTGG
>NW_010120850.1:10999-11238 GCF_000699245.1 Pterocles gutturalis
GGTGTTGGGCCTACCAGCCTTACCCACACAGCACAGAGGGCGCTGGGGCTGTCTCGGGACTCTGGAGGACATCACTGTGTCAGCTCCCACCCCTGGCACTTTCTGTGCAGCCTGAAAGTGTGGAGGCCTAATTTTTTTTTTTCTGATGGAAGCTGAAGCCCTACTGAAAAGGGAGCGTCCTCTGAGGATGCTCCTGGCCCTGGACGTGTCTGAGAGGGGCTGCTTTCTCCTCCCCCCCC
>NW_010120850.1:11253-19773 GCF_000699245.1 Pterocles gutturalis
CTTTTCTGGTTTTTCCCTTGGGTTTTTGCTAACTGCAAAGCTGTTAATGTAAAATGAAGGCATGGAAATTTAATATTGTATCAATTAATCAGCCCTCCCTAATACTTTCCAGTTGTAAATCGCCAGTGCAAACAGATGCGTGCTGTTGCAGCCGAGCACCTGATCCTGCCAGGAGCTGATGGTGGGTTATGTTTGGTTGGTTGTAGGAAGCCACAGTGCACTTCTACCCAAGTATAGTGCTCTGATTAGTTTAACAGAAAGTTTCCAGTTATTAGTTAAACGTGTTTTTACTAATTTTTTTTTTCCCCTCCCGTACTTAAACAAAACTGAAATAGAATAGGTGTTACATTGTCACAAGACAGCCAGGGCAAGTTTCTAGGCTTTGGCTCGGTCCCTCCAGTGCGTGAGAGCTGGTCAGTAAATTCCTGTTTGATTTCGGTAGACACAGGATTATTTTTGCTGTGGGCCATATACACACAGATCTCCTTGTCAAGGATTTAGAAAAAAAAAAAGCAAACCCCAAGGAATTTTCCCTTTAACAATGTCTTGTTGCACAGAAGCAGGATTTCTTGCCCTCTGGCATCCCCAAGTCAGAGACCTCTGAGTAGCAGAGGTCAGGATTTGGGGAGGGAGGGGGGGTATTGGTTCAGGCTGCACCCCGCTGATGTGACTTGTCGAGCGCAATCTGTACAAAGCGGTGCTGTTCCCATCTGCCCTGCGTCTGCTGGATGTAGCTGGCTGACACGCTTTGATTAAAACATTGCAGGGAAGGAAAAATAAGAAACTAAGCGCGTTTCATATTGTAGATTTTTAGGAGACACTTAAGGGAGTACACTTGAATGAATAAGGGCAAAGGCGAATTGCAAAAAGCACTTACTAAACTTGTCTGGGGATTCCAACCCTTTAGTTTGTAGCGTGAAAGCTGGTCTTTTCTTTAAGAAATGGCAATAAAAGCCGACAAGCCTAAAGACCTGGATTAATTTAGAAACTCTGCAGTTGGGGGAGGAGGGGTGGAAACAAGTGCAGTGACTCAGAGTGACCTTTCCATCAACTCCACTGCTCTTCAAAAAACACGTGTGGTGTCTGAGCTGTGGTCGAACCATCGGGTCCCTCGGGCAGCACGGGGCAGGCTATACCTCAGACACTGGGGTACCACTTGCTCCCCAAATGGCACCGGACCTCCATGAATGGGGCCCTGTGGCTGGTGTGGGCTGAGGCTGTCCGACAGTCTGTCTGATCGGCGTGGTATGGTGCTGCTCAAGTAGTGCCACCACAATCTGTCCTGAAAGCGCTGAGCAAGGCACAGAGGTTATTTTGCAATACATAGCAGCTCTTTTGTGCAATTTATAGAGGTTGGCTTGCAGTTATACGCGCTGTCTGACGTGGATCGGTGGCTATTATAAAGCATTTAATTATCCTGGTGACCCAAAGTAACAAAAGAAGCAGGCCTGTTCATGTCGAACTGTGATGGTGTGCGTGGTTACTTTACTTTCCTTTTTCTTCTCCTCCCTCCTCGCTGACATAAAGCTACAAAGTGAAAGATGATACCAGTATTCCTCTTTCCCAGGCTGCTATATACAATTGTTTCTATGATCTTTGTTTATATAGATCTAAGGCAGATTAAAGTGCCTTTTAAAATTGGAGTACTTGTCAGGGGATTGGGTGAGTATGTATCTCACTGAAAGTATTTCAGACCTCCTGTACCTTCCATCCTTCTTGATTCATACATTTGTGCAGCTGTGCATTTTGTGTCCCACTCACAAGCTCCCTGCTGCTCTAGGAAGATTTTAACCGTTTATGCAGTCTAGTAGAGCTACAGGCGGCACATTTCCTCCCAATATTTATTAACCCATATTCCCTTTAGAGGGAAGCAGAGAAGAGAAGCCAGCTTATCTGTCTGTGGGGCCCTTTGGAGGGAGATGAGGACCTTAATGCAGGTATAAATGCTCATACCCATAGCAAAGGTGAGCCCTTTCTGTAAATAAGCTGCCAGCCTGCCTGTAAGAACAACAGCTGAAGGAGTGGCAGAGGCCTGGGGAGATGCAGTGAGACTGCCCAGAAGGAAACAATGCTGCAGGAAATAAAAGCTGTGTCTCCTCATTCCCAATCTCATCTTTGTAAATAGGATGGGTCTCCTGACTGTGGTGGATTTTGCTTGGGTTAGAGAGTATATTCGCCTTCAGTCTTCCCTGTACTAGTTCGCCCAGGAGGGTCATTGCATGACCAAACTCTCCCCTGAAGTTGTTTGTAAGAAGCTGTATGTTTTGACATGTATATGTTCATATACAAATATAACGTGCATATATATTATGATTTATGTTATGTATAGTGGCATCTTATCAGTTTAGGAAGTTATTAGATTACTTTGCGCAAATGTTTTTATCTGTATAGAATGGGAATATTTACTGACGAATTTGTTGCAGTCTTTTTCCTGCTCTTCAGTTGATGATGGTTTAAGTAAAAAAGCTTGCTTTAGGAGCCTATCAGAGAAATCCTGTTTTGAAAAGGTGTTTGGTTTCTTAGGAGCATGTGCACATGTGTTTTTCTCTTTATGATCTTAGGTTTCAATGGTATGTAAGCCCCATGTTTCAAAATTGAGTTATTTAGAAGCATTAGCCTATTTAACAGTACCTAAAGTGAGCAAGACTGTTTCTTAAATTGCTGCATATGTGTACCCATGTGCCCAGTATGGTCCTTACAGGGCCTGAGTAGCATCTCTGGATCACTGCAGAAACTTGGGAGCACCTAACTCTTGCTTGTCCTTTGCCTCCAAGCGGTGCAGGCAACTTGACTGGAGCTCACACAGCAGAACGCACTGTGGATATGGAGAATTGCCAGGTTTTGTGGCTGGGTAGGGAAATCCCGCTTATAAAACAGTCCCATTTGAAGAGGTCTTTGGGAGGCAGCTGTAAGAGCACACAACCTTGTGTTTGGTGCTACGGTTGATAAGAGTTTCAAGGCAGTTGCAGTTTGAACTCTGAATAGTTCAGCTAGGTCCTTATCTTCTTGCCCAAATGCTCCACCGAGTAAGAGCTGATTTGTTTCCTGTGGAAGAAGCAAAAGGAGGGCTGCCGCTTCAGCTCTGAGCGGCCTTGAAGCTCTGCATGTTCAGTAGAAACGAGGAGGGCTTGCTGCCTGGTTTGGGGTGTTGCCTGTCCCTTGGAGACCCATGTCTACACCTTCTGCCAGGGCTCTGCCATCCTGTAGGCAGGGATGACCCTTTCAGGGGGTCCCTGTATCCCACATACGTACGTGAGGAATCTGCAGCCTGAAGATATATGAGTTAGGTAGACCTTCATCTGAAAACTGCTCTTTCGTAAAGGCAGGAGGCTGTGTTGGCACAGAAGGACAGAGTGGTGTTTTCTACATTGCCTGCTTTGTGGTTATTCCAGTAAAGAGAATTTCAACCCCTCCTGACCAGAGGCCTGTGAAACATGCCCAGGGCTGCGGTGGAGGTGCCTGCCCCGCTGGATGTCCGTACATCACCTATGGCAGAGGTTTCAGCTTCAGTCTCAGTGGTCATTCTCCTCTTAACATGGCTCCTACAGATTATAGCAGTAATCTTTAAGTCTGTTTGCTCTATGAATTTCACTTAGTTCGTGGTTTCTGCAGTGTTTAAGTCTCTCATTGATTTGAACCTTTTTATTTCAGAAGTCAAAATGGAGGAAAAGAGCACACTAGTTCAGTTTATTGCCAGGCTGTGTTGGGAGTGCTCTCTGCTACCAGTGAGGTACGCTTAAGTTTGACTAAGTCTTGGTAGGCGCTGTTCATTTGGCTGTGAGGCCTCAGTGAGATTATTATATAAGCCTCTCCCCAACAGTTTAAAGCCTAATTAAATATTCTCTGCTCTCAGTTGTAAGAGAGATACTATTTTAATTACAGAAGCTTTCTTCTGACATGCAGAGTGCTCAGCTACCAGAAAGAGTATGGCAGTTTCCTAAACTTGATCTGCGTGCTTTCTTATAATCTCAGTTGAGTAAAGTGAAAAGGTGACCAGATGATATGGCAGTAAGGTATAAATTATACAGCCTTTTCCAGTTTGCATCATCTAGAGCTGGTGGTTTTGAACATTAGCATGCAGATGTCCATTCTTCACTGTTTGTGGAGAAAATGGAAAACAGTTTATAACATGTCCCTCCTCCCTTTGTGCTTTCTTTACCATCTTTTCCCTGTACACTTTGAAAAGACATTTCTTGAGCTGAAAGCTTGGAATTTGGAGAGAAAAACTGTCATGTTCTTTTATAAAATATGCAAGAGTATCCAGATGTGTAACAGGTTGATGTGAACTGAAGCTCCAGTAATTTTGAAAATGAGAAAATATCCATGCATACAGCTCCTGGAAAATTGATCCATCAGTTATTTGTGGGTTTTTGAGCATCTGTAATGATTTCCTAATTTTGCAGGAGACTTAGTGTGCAACTGAGGGCTAACTGCTTCATTTCTCTCTGCCTCATTTACTCCCTTGTGTTAAAGATAAATAATATTGATACAAGAGAGCTGTATGAACAAATGCTTATGATTCAGCAGTGGATAGCCTACCTAACCTTACTCTGCGTAAGGTACTGTTTAGATATAGTTAATCCTGCCTTGGAGGCAGCAGGATGCCTTGTGCAACCTTTTGAAATTTCTTTCAAGCCTGTGATCTAGGCTCCGTTGGCTCAAAACAACCAGGGGTGTTTCACGTAGGAGTTCAGCTGCGTCTTGATGGAAGCCCTAACCATATTTCTGTATAGCATGGCATTTCATTTAGTTTCTCATGTTACCGTGGTTAGTCATCTCTCATATTAATTTTTCCTTCTCTCCTGACTTGCAAACCAGATTCTGCTTGGTGGATGGTGCGTATCATTGCAAGAATTTGCCTTAGCAACCAGACAGATTTCCAAAAAAGCTTATCCTATCATTGCAGAGCATCTCTGAACCTCAGAATGTTGTACTGTAGTCACTGAGTGGTTAAAGGCTGTTGTTTTGTTTCTAATGGTTGGACAAAAATAAACCATACGGTGAGTGGGCTTAGTGTACAGAGTAATGTTATTTGAGACATGAGAGAAATTCCTGCAATGTTTATGTGCTGAAGAAAAATGCCTTTGAAGCCAAAGTATTTCTTTTATGTATCCATGTGTATGATTTTGTTTACAGCTTGTTATCTGAACAGTCATCTCCTCAGTGAGCACCTGGTCTTGAAAGACGTGTAGTGCCTGGGTTGGCCATGCCATGTTTGAGGTTATCTACTTAAGTGGCTGCTCTTGGGCCCTTTGCCCCAGGTACCTGGAGCAGCTTGGCAGCATGCTTTCTAGGCTGAGGAGCAGGATGGCTAATTAACGAGATTTTTCCATTCTGGGAACACGGGTATATAAGTCTCAGCTACTATTTGGTTTTTGTGCTAGTCAACACAGGAGGTGTTTTAAGATACTTTTGGAGTGTATCTATTTTCCCTCTCTCTCCAATCTAAGAAAATTCCAGTATTTGGGATATCATTGCACTTCCATGGTGCTGCAGGAGCAGGATAATTTAGAGATGTGTTCAGCTGCTGATCATCTTCTGCTGCAGCAGTGCTTTTTGCAATTATTGTCTCTTCATTGCTTTTGGAGGGCATTCCGCAGTCTGGCATGTTGTTATTTTCCCCTTTCCTGATTATCGGCTTCAGTTCTCATCCAAATCCTTTCCTCCTTTCTTTGCTCTATTTAAAGCTGTCCCTTACAGCTCATACATTTTTCAAAATATTTCTCTAGCTGTTTTTCCTCCTAATGCAAACTCAAAATGAGGAATTTTAAATAACTTGACATCACCCTTGTGTTTTATGCATAATTTTTAATTGCAGTTGCATTGAAAATGTAAATGTTCTCCTATAAAACTTGAAGAAATCAGAAATGTTCTCACTATGCTTGGGTTTAAAACTGGATTTGATTCAGAGAGGGAGTAAAGAAGTCGTTCTGGACGAATGATGAGCATTGCTTTGGCAGTGATCAGGAGGCTTGGCTGGAAAGTGGGAGCCCGGATTCAAGTTCCTGGTCTTCTTCCCAAGACATGTCTGATCCTCCTAGGTGAATGGCGATGGGATGGATGGCTCTTCTGGGATTTTTCTTCTCCTTTGAAAATAAACTTTCATCCCTCAATGGAAGGACTTACAATATTAAAAAAAATTTTTGTAGCTCTTGTTTTCCAGTATCATTTTTGACAGTCACCTTCTTCTGATGCCATCTGACTTGCTTGGAGGGGTGCGGATCACAGCAACTTGAACCTGCAGGTGTGGTGCAGTCTGTGGGCAAAAAAGCCAAATTGATGAGTTTGATGGTAGAACCCATTGCAATGTGCATTTCAGAGGGGGTGAGGGAAGCAGTCATGGAATATACTGTCCTGAAACGCCAAGCATGAGGCTCTTTGTGCAGTCACAGAGCATATTTACTCTACAACTTTCACCCTGCACTGTTTGTGGGGAGCAGCTGTATTTTGGAGGGATGGTTTCTCTTGCCTGGGCTTGCTTGTGTGCTAAGGGATAGAGCTTATGAAGAAACTTGGCTGTTTAAACAGCTTAGCCCTCATCCTGAATGAGAAGATCAGGTGTATTCAATGAAAAAAATACCATAAAGACAAGATGTGCTAACTTCTATTTAGTGTCATATGAACCAGTATTTTACTAAATCCATTTTTGATCATGCCCATATGCTTTTTTTTATGGTAGACTTTGCTGAAGAGTCAGCTGGTTCTCTGGATGCTTTGCTGAGAGGCCTCTCTGGCTTTATTTGATCTGAATTGTGAACGTGAATTGCATGGTGCAAAAGGATGACACAGAGAAATGACGTTACAGGTTTGGACCACAGCCAAATGACGTCCATGGAAATTTCTTGAACTTGTGTTGGTGGTCTCTCTGTTGTGTCCAAAATGGCTTAATTGGTTTCACATGGACTGCTGTAAGTAGCTATTAGATGATACAAAGAATGATGAGTTTATATTAATTTTTTTTCTTCAGTGTGATAAGTCTGGGTCAGAAGAGCATGTGCTGTTAGGAACTGAGGAAGGCAGACACGTGTATAGTACCTGATGAAGCTGTACCGTGCAAACTTTTCATACCCTTCTCTTTGGAAAACTAAAACTTATGTTTAATACCATATGCTTATTTATCAATCAATTTTTTTATAATACAGCTGTGACCTGTTTAGAAAAAAACCACAAAACAAACAAACAAAACCCCAAAACCCAGAAGTGAATTAAAACAGTGTCAGGTAATTCAGTTTGAATGTGTGATGACATGCAAGATATAGGTTCTCAGCATCCAGAAGTTACATAGATTGTTAGTATAGAGAAGGGAGAACTGCTCAGATTAAAGTGTGATGCCAGACATTGTCTCTTCTCTCCCATGTGCATACAAACAAATCAATCAGATGTAGTATTTACACTGAGTTACACAGAGAGGAGTTTTTCGATATTTGCATTCTCTAGAGTATTCTGTATTCTCTAGTGTATTCTTGCCATATGTGTTTAGTTTCCAGACATTTATATACATCATCTGCTTTTCATTCCAAACAATATAACATTTATTACTAGTTTCTGGAGTTGTTTTTCAAGGGGGAAAATCTGTGCAAAGCTGCCTGTAACTTTGAGTTCTGCTCTGGCACCATACCATACACAATATATACCATCTGCGTCAATGAGGATGATTAAATAAAATTGATATTAACCAAGTCACTGTGTAATTGTCTTAAAGTAATTCATGGCCATGAAAATCTTTTTGCAGAGTGTTCCTTATGTTTCGCTGTTGCTTGGTAAGATAGCTTTTGTAACTCTTAACCCCTCCCAGCACCATAGTGAGAAAATAAGGTTCATGTTTTTGAAGTGGTGATCTGCACATCCCTGCTCTGCAAGTTATTACAGTGACAGGCAGCCCTGTTGCTGCTTTGGGGACCTGTCTCTCTCTGCCACTCCTGGAAAGCCCCTGTGCTCTGCTGTTAGACAGCCAGCACCTCAGATGGGATTCAGCCCTGGGAAGGATCTATAGAGCCAGGGCTGAGTTGTCTCCAAGCCCAGTGGCTCCATGGGGTCCTGCAGAGCTGCACTGTCCCCTCCTTTAGCTCCACATGGTCCTGGGTGAGGAAGGCTGGAGAAGGCAGTGGTGCCCAGGTCGCTTGGCTGAAGAAATGGGGGCAAGGAAAAGGGGGGTGCATGCACACATAGGTGAAGTAGCCTGAGGCATGCTGGGTAAGGCTGGGATGTGGGAGATCATAGAATGGTTTGGGTTGGAAGGAACCTTAGAGATCATCTAGTTCCAACCCCCCTGCTGTGAGCAGGGACATCTCCCACTAGACCAGGTTGCTCAAAGCTTCATCCAGCCTGGCCTTGAAGACCTCCAGCGATGGGGCATCCACAGCTTCTCTGGGCAACCTGTGCCAGTGCCTCAAGGAAAAAAATTCTTTCTAATATCTAACCTAAATCTACCCTCTTTCAGCTTAAAAGCATTACCCCTCATCCTGTCATTCCCCTCCCTGATAAAGAGTCGCTCCCCATCTCTCCTGCAGGCCCCCTTGA
>NW_010120851.1:0-1143 GCF_000699245.1 Pterocles gutturalis
TTTCTCTTGACATGTTTGCAGTCAGAGCATGTAGTAAGAAGCAGGGGAAGGGATCTGGGGAAAGGCTAGTATAAAAAAGGGCAACCTGCAATTCGACCACAGGTGGTGGCAACATAGTTCTTTTGTTAAACAATTACCAAGAGCTTGGCTTCACTGTAATTTGACCACGTCTTTTAAGTGGCCACTTGAACAGAACTCGGGGTAGGCTTACCTTGCTTAGGTGGAGTCAGATATTGTTACTTTTATTACAGAATCAGTAACTATGTCTGGGAAGGACCTTAACAGACCAGGTGGAACATCCATTCTCCCAGAACATAATCCAATCCCGGTAACCTGTTCCTAGCATCTCTTTCCTGATGTGTCCAACAACAGAGATTCCTCAGTCTTGTTAGGAGAACTGTCACACCAACAAGTTTTCTTTGCAATGGGAAGATGTTTCCTTGTGTCTAACTTACTTACCTTCTGAAGTTTCAATACTGGGTGAAGTCCTTTGTCTCTATATTGGCGAGAATCTGTGATATTAGCAGGGAATAATAAATTGGGAGGGGGTGGGTGTCTAGGAGTAGGAGCCTGGCATGCATAAACAGTCTTTCCAAGGAAAGTGTCTACACAAAAGATAGTGCAGAATGATGCTGTGGGAAGAAATGGAGACGCTGCAGTGGCTGCTGAGGCCAGAAGGGAAGGGTAAACTGCAATGGGGTAACAAATTATACCATAGTTGTAGGCTAGAATCTTGAAAGCAAGAATATGAATGATCTGAACTAAAAAAAGGCACCTGGGCCTCATCTCATCATCATCATCACAAGAACTGTGTTTTCTCAGATTTATGTAACCAAAAGTAAAGACTCTAAGATTTAGCGTAAAGGACTGCCTTTTACTTCAGTAAAGGATATCATGGTAAGAGCAGCTCTTTCCTGGGGAGAGCAGAGGTGGTTGGGGCTCTGAAGTCAGTAAGAATGGGGAGGTAGCACAAGGAATGGCAGCTAAGCAGTGAGAGGAAGAGCACTGGGAAGAAGAAAATAATGAAGAAACAATGGGAACAATGGCACAGTGTTTATAGAGTCATCAGTGGGGGATGGAGAGATGATAGTGGCATCCTGTGTTAATTAGAAGATTTAAGCCTGTTTTACTGGAACATGTGAG
>NW_010120852.1:0-1083 GCF_000699245.1 Pterocles gutturalis
CTGGGGAAGGACACCGAGGCGGGGGGGAGAGAAAAAAAACACATCAGCATCTCCCAGAGCTGCAGAACCAGCAGCAACACATTGCACCAAACCCACCCGCCGCTGTGCAATAAATACCCAAATTGCGTTGCTGCACCAAGGATATCCAGCTCCTTTTTAGTGATTATTTTTTTTTCTGCCAGTTGCAATAATGCAACAACTGAATTTTCCATTTTTTCTGCCAGTTGCAATAATGCAACAACTGAATTTTTTTCTGCCACTTGCAATAATGCAACAACTGAATTGTTCTTTTTTTCTGCCAGTTGCAATAATGCAACGAATTATTTTTCCTGACAGTTGCAATAATGCAACAACTTATTTTTTCCCTGCCAGTTGCAATAATGCAACAACTGAATTTTTCATTTTCTCTGCCAGTTGCAATAATGCAACAACGGAATTTTTTTTCTGCCAGTTGCAATAATGCAACAACTGAAATTTTTTTCTGCCAGCTGCAATAATGCAACAACGGAATTTTTCCTTTTTTCTGCCAGTTGCAATAATGCAACAGCTGATTTTTATTTTTTCTGCCAGTTGCAATAATGCAACAACTGAATTTTTCCTTTTTTCTGCCAGTTGCAATAATGCAATGAATTTTTTTTCCTGCCACTTGCAATAATGCAAATAATGCAATGAATTATTTTTCCTGCCACTTGCAATAATGCAACAACTGCTTTTTTCTTTTTTCCTGCCAGTTGCAATAATGCAACTGAATTTTGTTCCTCTGCTGGAATGGCAAAGTGCCTGTCAGCAAACACTCGTGCAATATTGCAATAAATATTTAACTTCAGCAAAACTCCCGGGGGTGTTGCAAGGGCAGGGGGCGGGCGCCGCTGAGCCGAGCACCTGCAGCAGTCGTGCCCGCCGCGGTACGGAGCTCACCATGGCCAGCTCAGCCTCCAGCTCCTTCATGCGGTTGTCCTTGAGGTCGAGCTGGGAGCGCAGGGCGCTGGCGTGGTCCGTCGCCTCCTTGGCTTGCCGCCGCAGCTCCCACTTCTCCCGCTCCAGCAGGTCCTTCTCCTTCGCCAGGGCTTTCACCGCATCCTC
>NW_010120853.1:0-16265 GCF_000699245.1 Pterocles gutturalis
CGGCCAGCATCCCCCTCTCTCTGGGTCACCTCCCTCTCTATTGGGGTTGTATTGCTCTCTCAGTCAGCACTTGGATGCTCAGGCTCTTATCTGTTTTCTGGGATTGCAGTCTTGGAACTCTCTCTGCTCCAGGATCATTAGCCAGGAACAGGCTGAGCCTTGGTCATCAGGTGATGAGCAGTATCACTATGTATCACTCATTTGTATATATTTTATTATTAGCATTATTAATATTATTATCAATTTTACTGTAGTTTAGTTATTTACCCCTTTAATTCCCTTCCCCATCCCCAGGAGGGGGGAGGGTGAGCAAGCTGCTGTATGGTGTTTGCCACTAGCTAGGTTTAAAACCACAACTGGTCTGTCAAGCTGTATATTGCACATACGATACATTCTAGCTTCTATATATTTGGGGGAAAGCATGGGAGGTGAAAGGGCATAGATCAAATACAAATGCCTTGTCTTAAAAAGCTTTGTGCACTTCTCATTCTGCTTCAAATGTTTTGCTCAAGAATAAAAGCCACAGACAAATGGAATCTGTAACTGAACCAAGGCTTTTTCCTCTAAACATATATATAAAACTGCCATATACAACAAAAAGAAAAAAGTTTAGTTTCAGAGCCATCTACTGAGTTTGCCTCAAGAAGCTTATGACTATTCATCCTTGTGATCGGCTATGGAAAGGTCACTTCTCTAGGTAAAGCAAAACATAGACAACAGATGGCATAAAATGATTTCTGGCACTCTGGAAAATCCCCTTATATCTCTACTTTTGAGCACCAAAGACAAATCTGGTGCAAAACTATAAACAGGTTCCTCCCAAAATTTGTTCTAATATTGTTTCTCAGAATACGCTATTTTTTAATTAAGTATTCCTGGTGGGGTAGGGGAGAGAATTCAAAGAGAAAAGCAAGAAAACTCATGGGTTGAGATAAAGACAGTTTAATAAGTGACAGAAAGAGGACAAAAAAAAACCCCCAAAACAAGTGATGCAAATGCAATCACTCACCATCTCCCACAAGCAGGCCAATGCCTAGCCCGTCTCCAAGCAATGGCTGCCTCCCCAAAATCCATGTTCCCTCAGTTTTTATTGCTAAGCATGTTATATGGCATGTAGTACTCCTTGGGTTAGTTTGGGTCAGCTGTCTCGGCTGTGCCCCCTCCCAGGTTCTTTCTCATACCCAGCTACTTGCTAGGGAGACAGAGTGGGGAAGAGAAACCTTTAACACCATGCAAGTACTGCTCAGCAACAGCCAAAACACTGGCGTGTTATCAACACTGTTTTAGTCAACAAATCCAAAACACGGCACCATATGGGCTGTTATGAAGAAAAGTAATTCCATTCCAGCCAAACCTTCCACAGTATCTTAGTGTGAAATGGAATTTTTCCACTTTATAGCAACTGATCTGATTTTGATGCTACTCGTTCATGTCATGCTCTACAGGAACTTACCTCTCTAACTTTAGAATGAACAGAAGAAGTTTTGGGAAGATGAATTCCATGATGCATGAAATCCTGAATGCAGTTATGTTCAACTATCTACAGTAAAAACACATACATGGTACTGTTAACACAATAAAACAATAATAAGTACTGGAGGCTGTGCAGCAACTTTTATTTTTCTCTAAAACAGAAAACTGAAAATAGTCTTTGATATTATTTCTTTCTTGGCTTCTGATTGGCCCAAGTTCTTCCATGCTAAGGGCCTCTGTCTGCTTAAACTGATTTTCAGAATTTCAGAATATACAATTAAACCGGTTCTCAGAACCAAGTTTGGAATTCAAAAGCACCTCCACATGGTAAATAAGAATTATTTGGTATCTGAAATTTGTCTGCAGCATTATTGTAATGCTGTAATTATGCTTTTCATCTTCATCGAAATCCACAAAAACTAGATAGATATTTAAGCTATCAAATATATAGACCTGTACATACTGAATAAAAGCTTCAATAACTCAGATAACTAGTGTGCTTGTAACAAACACTGTGTATATGCATAGCTGCATGAACCAATAGTTCATCAGCAGAATTAAAGGTGTTTAAATGGAACCAAGCTGCTCCCAGTAGGCAAACATTCAAAGCATGACATGTTCTTATTCCTTGACAATGACGAAGAGGCCCATTCCTTAAGGAAATGACTCCATAAGGCTTGCTTAAGAAATCTGCTGAGGTTGAAAAATCATGTATTTTTTCCACCTCAAAACTCGAATCTATCCAAATTAAATTTCAGGCATAGCATTACCTCTAAGAATTCTCCTGACACCTTCTTCCAGGCCCTGAAGTAAACTTCTGAAACATATTCCATCAAGGATCTGTATTAACATACAGTAAACACTTTCAAGCAAGCATTCTAACCATATCTATGTACAATTCAACAAGATAACAACAGGAAGTTTTTGATAAGTACCAATATTTTTCTTAATTCTGTGCATCAAAGTTATTTTTAAAAGAAGCAAATACCTTTAAAGTTTACACTGATAATTGTGGAAAAACAAAGTTAATAGTTAATTAATGAACCTGAGCACAATTTAAAAACCCAGGAAATAACTCTTACGGTGGGAAAGGCAAAACATCAGCACAGATATTTTATTCATTTCCCAATGAATGCCTTAAATTCTTTATAAAGATGTACAAGTATATATTTTTCTAACTGAAAGCATTAGAAAGCCTCCAATTTTAATATGAAGATTTACTTCCATAATATTTCACTGAATAATCAAAAGGAAAAAAATTAATGTTTTTCATTCATCAGTCAAGTTCTCAGGTTATGATCCTGCAAATCACTTATTAGAATGTCTCTATACACAATCTTATCAAATTAAATTAAAGGTTGCTCATAGGAAAAAACAAAAACATCTTACAGCAGCAGAAACGAAGCTGCAATTCTCACACAAACACTACAAGTAATGCAGCACAATTTACATGAGTAATTTGCTTTAGGTAATGCTAAATAAGCATTTTACTACACCTGTAATTGTACACATAGGCATGTGCAGAGCAACTACTAAATAGAATTGCTGAAACAAGCCGGTAGTTATATCCCGCAGATTTGAAGGTCTCTGGATTCTGATGTATTTTATCAACATATTAGGCATTTTAGAGTGTGAGACAACAAGATTTTAGCCCAACTCTTAATGATCATTAAGAACTCTAACTGCAATGCATACCTTGGAAAGAATTGTAATTGGTTTTTAACAGTTCCATGTATCATTTTAATGAAGTTTACATTCCAGCTGAACAAAAAGCTCAAGAATCTTCTTCCCTGTTGGGAAAGGAAAAGAGGAAAAAAAGGGAAGTCAAACCCCAGAGGAATACCCAACGTAAGAGACACCTCAAAAATCAGTAAATACAGAGCTTAAAGATCAAAAGAAACAACAATTTAAAAAAACAGATGAGATTGTTGCAGGAAAAAAAAATGGTAAGTTTTGTAATTTTTAAACAGAATCCAAGCATTACCGTTACCCTATACAGACGAGAAAATGCGAAACAAATGAACGTGTGGATTACATATCTGCCTGCATTTTTTTAAATGGCCATTCTGTTTTGGTGTGACTTCAAGTAGCATTCCATAATGATAAGGGACCGTGCAACTCAGGACTCTCATCAAGGCCACATCATCAGAGCTCTGTCAAGTGCAAAGTCATTCCAGGATGATACTGTAATGACGGTGAAGGTTCAAATAAAATAGCATGACCACTCTGTCAGCACTGGATATGGAAATATTTTTAAGTAAAACCACAGAGAGCACATGGGTCACAGAGAAATATAAATGTTCTGGTTAGCAAGTACTATTCCTTTCCTATTGCCTCAAGAAAGGTAATGTTGCAAACCTCCTAGAGCTGCTTTAATTAATGAAAATAGAAAAAAAACTATTTAGTTTTTTCCTGCATTAGTTTTCTTCCATTTTAGCAAGTTAGAAATGGTGATGACAAATCTGATAAGCAAGATAATTTTTGCAAGAAAAGGCAGTGTAAGGCTGTGAATGGAGGAAATAAGGCCTTGCTCTTCCAGAATCAGCAAGATCTGCCCATGGTATTAGAGCCTTACACAGTATCTATACAGACAGCCTCACTTTGTCTCATCTTAGAGATGAAGTGAAGGCATCCAGCTTCTCAGTCTTTGATAAGTTTGATTATACATAAGGGTGAGTCAGCCAGTTGTAAGGGTCCTTTGTGCCTGTCAACTTTCTAGCCAAAACAAATCAGGAAAATTAATAAGGAGATACAACAGTAAAGAGCACATTGGCAGAAGTTCAAAACGTGTACTGAACAATTAGCAGAGGTTCGAAGGCACTTCCATCAAGAGCTGGACCAACAGTTCAGACCTATGACAAAAATAGAGAAAATAAGGCTGATAATGCCAGACACATTTTGAATATCATAGAGTAAGGGCACAGGGAACAAAGCATAAAGGCAGAAACTGCCCTTTAGTGGAACAGATAGCTTAAATGCCTTCAGGTCAAGAGTAATTTAGAAGATCATAAAAACCAAGACCTGAAGGATAAAAACAATGTCAAGATCCTTGCCTACAGGTCTGACAGAATCCTTCCTGCTGTCAATGAGAGCTTTGCCTATCAAAAAAAAAAAAAAAAAAGGAATTAAAAAAAGTCACTTATCTCCAAGTTTTGTGGTATAATACACATATTGGAGTCCCAGTGGTGCACTCTTCCATCAACATCCCTGACAAACCAAAAGGTCAAGGTAGTCTTGACCTGCAGCTCCTGCCTCAACAAGGCAAAGATGAGGCCAAACTCAAACAATCCTGGCAGCGAGACAGATGAAGAAAAGTCAAAGTACCTTTCAGCAGTTCAACCAATGCTATTGTGCCTTAGATTTCAACAGATTGACTCTGATCCTGAAAATGATAGTTAATTGCCTCTAATCACATCTCCTGCGTGTGATTAATGGATTTGCAACTGTTATCAACATTCTCAGTATCACGAGAAATAAACTGGAGATAGGTGAATAAGATTGCAAACTCAGTATCTTTGGGGTTAATGCATTAACAGAGTGTTGAGCATCTTGTACTGCTGTGCTTGTGACTTTGTCAGTTGTATACACACACAGAAGGTTAGCAAGGAAGAAGAGAGCAGAACAGGCCCAACTCTAAAATACAATATATGCTCTGCAGGGCTCTCCAGCTAGAAGAATCCCAGACAGTTAGCATTCTGGAGCTGTACTGGCAGTTCACATACTGAAGCTGGATTTCAGCTCACAAACTGAAACATCTACATTTGGATATTTAAGTCCCTAGGATGTTAATTGCCTGGAGAGTTATTCAGGTGATCAGCTGTTTAGTAACTGCTTTATGAAGCTGAATTGTTCTGTTGACTCTGTTGAATAGAGGCAGTATGCCTTTACCCAAGCATAGGGCAATTTTAAAAACTCTGATGGTTTTCCAGAAGGCAGAGATCTGCAACAGAACCTGTGTTTTATGTGCTAGTTCCACGTGGGTGTCTGAAGCAACTTAGGCCATTTAACGTAGCACAGGTTGTTCATTGATATTTAAGCAATTAACTACTTTCACAGGACCTGTACAGATTAAGCTCCTCTGGAGATGTCTAAATTGGTTTCAGACACCTAATTTAACTGAACCATATGATGGGGTCTTTCCAGAATGGGCTGTGGTTCTCCTCTTATTTTGAACTAGTAACCTCAACGATGTAAAGTGACTTGTGTATTGGGTTTACATGGCAAGGTTTTGGTAGCATGGGGGCCAGAGGGGTGGCTTCTGTGAGGCACTGCTAGAAGCTTCCCCTCTGTTGGACACAGCCAGATGGCTCCAAAATAGATCCCCTGCTGGTCATGGTCAAGCCAACCAGTGACAGTTGGTAGCACCTCTGTAAGCACATATTTAAGAAGGGTAAAAACTGCTCTGAAAGAGCAGGCAGAGAGAGGAGTGAGAATATGTGAGATAACAACTCTGCAGACATCAAGGTCAGTGAAGAAGGAGGGGGAGGAGGTGCTCCAGACACTGGAACAGAAACTCCCCTGCAGCCCCTGGTGAAGATCATGGGTGGGGCAGGTTGTCTCCCTGCAGACCATGAAGGTTAATGGTGAGCAGATATCCACCTGCAGGCCCGGGAGGACCTGACAACAGAGCAGGTGGATGTGCCCCAAAGGAAGCTGTGCCACTTTGAAGAGCCCATGCTGGAGCAGGTCTTCTGGCAGGACCTGTGGCCCTGCATGGGATCTACACTGGAGCAACCCATTCCTGAAGGACTGCACTCCATGGAAAGACCCATGCTGAAGAAGTTGGTAGACTGTCTCCCGTGGGTGGGACCCCACACTGCAGCAGGGGAAGAGTGTGAGGAGGAAGAAGCAGCAGAGACAACATCTAATGAACTGACTGCAACCCAAATTCCCCATCCCCCTGGACTGTTTGAGGGGAGGAGGCAGAGATGTCCAGAGTAAAGCTAAGCTCAGGAAGAAGGGATGGGTTAGAGGAAAGGTGCTTTACTATTGTTCTTACTTCTCATTACCCTACTCTGTTGTTAACTGGTAATAAATTAATTTCCCCAAGTTGAGTCTGTTTTGCCCATGACAGTAACTGCTGAGCAATCTTGGTTTGTACAGCTCAGAGAAGCAAAGGGTGAGGGGTGACCTCATGGCAGTCTACAACTTCCTCAAGGGGAGAGGCAGAGAGGGAGGTGCTGATCTCCTCTCCACGGTGACCAGCAATAGGACACGAAGGAATGGAATGAAGCTCCGTCAGAGGAAGTTCAGACCGGACATCAGGACATGGGTCTTCACTGAGAGGGTGATCAGTCACTAGAACAGGCTCCCCAGGGAAGCGGTCATGGCACCAAGCCTGTCAGAGTTCAGGGAGTATCTGGATGACTCTTAGTCATATGGTTTAGTTTCAGATAGTCCTGCAAGGTTGTAGGGTCTCCATCTTTGGAGATATTCAAAACCCTACTGGACATGGCCCTAAGCAACCTGCTCTAGCTGACTTTCCTTTGATCAAGGGTGTTGGACTAGGTGATCTCCAGAGGTCCCTTCCCACACGAAACTCTGCAATTCTAACATTAATGTTCAGGAACATTGCTTACTTAGGAATAATCAGAAGAACTATTACTTCCTCTCCCTCACATGTTAAGCTTATTTTTGTGAAAAAAAAAAAAAAAAACCAAAACAAAAACCAAACACCCAGAGCATTCTTAAATAGGTACAGATTAAAATTAGCAAAAAGTCTGAGAATAGCCAAAGCATCCTTGACTATATGTCAGAGCTTATCAGGCTTGGAGATGAAGAGCCTGAAGCTCTTTCAGGGCCTGGAAACCCTGAAAAGGAAGATACCCTATCAATTTCTACCTACTATCGTAATCTATTAAACAGGCCAGGTCCAAAACTGAATCCAGCAACAGTGACTATGTGCTCTGTGCTGACAGCCTTTGTAGCTTTTTGTAAAGAGGCTTCGGCTAATAAACAGACCTCAATAATATTAAAAAGCTATTCTCTGACATTAAGAAAGCTCCTCAAGCCCAGTCAAAGTTTTCAGCACTTGGAATTGATGCTTGGCAGGCAATACTAGTAATTCAATGGAAAGAACTAACGAGAAGATTGGACATAATCAATGAGTCTATATTTGTGAACAGTGGTTTAGAACTTGCACCTTTATCAGACAGGAATGGATGGACTAACAGAATGCAAATTTAGCTCCCAATTGGAGCTGCTACTTTCAATCAGTCGTTCTAGCCATAAAGCTAAGAAACCAGGATTGAAGATTTAAACCACTAATAATCATATGCTAAGGCAAAGAGGGCAGTAAGGCTCTCTCTACATATACATCTAGAAAGAAATAGGCATATGAGAAAGAAAATGTGACAAATGTCAAGAGACCAGAAATCACAAGGAGGAGGGAAGAGCAAAAGCTTGGGCAGAAAAGAAAAATGTGCAAGGAGTGATCAAGTCTGCATAGTCTTGTGGAATAAAGGGGATGCGTTTCAGATGGCAGGAAAAAGATGCAGCACCAAGTCTGATTATTACCACTTTTCCCACAAAACTAAAAAAAAAAAAGTTTCATTCTGAAGGCTGTGTTTCATCCAAAGATTCAAGGTACAAACTGTCTTTAGAAAAATCTACATGTAGCAACTAACATGTTAAAAATCTCACAAGATGCGTAAGAAAAATAAGTAACTACAAGAAGTTGCTTCTGAAGCCTACATAGCAATTTTACATATATAATTCCCAATTATTTACAGTGTTTATATGAATATGAAATATTAAAGTGATGCAGGGGATTCAAATAAAAGAGAAGAAAACAATTAATACAGAATCAAATACAGCTAAGGCATTTTAAATATTGTGGCGAAGAACACATACAGGTACACACTTTTTCAAGAGGACAAAAAATTACCTAAAATGAAATACACCAAGGACGTAAAGCCAAATGCAAAATCAGTCAATGAAGCCTTACTTATCTTCCCTCTTCCCACCCATGTCTTCTCTCTTTCCTTTCCCATCTCTCACATTGCCTTAGTACATCCTAATTTTAGTCAAAACTAAAACATCTTAAAGTACAATGTGTAAGTAACCAAAAATAAAAACCATCTTAGTGTCAGGTATCCAAAACCTGGTCTATCAAACATTTCACCTAATTTGCTCCCTATCACCATTTTTAAAACCCCATAAGCCCATAGTGCCACAATCACGCAGCAATCTCACAACTCATTTTATGACAGAAGTTCATAAGTCCTGGGAAAGGGAATAATGTATTTTAAACAGGCAAGGAGGTGTTAGAACTTTAGAGCCAATGTCAGGTTGTCTTGGATATAAAAAAGCTTGGATATTCTGTCTTGGTGCACACTAAAAACTACAGGACTGCAATTCTTCACTGAGAAATATCGGTACTCAAAATATTTCACATTTTTCTGTAAAGTTGAGTTCTTTTTATGTTACTTTTAAAACAAACTATGGCAACGCAATCTTCTAAATGGAATAACTTTGAAGGGAAATTATTTTGCTACAGTTATCTGTCTCTAATAAAAGAAAAAGTGCTATAAAAGAAGAGAATTATACCAGGGAATGGTTTTAAGTATTGAGGAACATGCCCTGGAAGCAAAGCACTTGGTTCTTATTACCTGAGGATACAAGAACTTCAGTGGTGATTTAGACACACACTTTTATATTTAAGTCAGAAATAGGAATAAAATGTTTTCCAAATGAAACAGAAATATCAACCATTTATAGCTTGGAGTCAGAGCTGACTTGTCATGTATTGCTACCTACTGTACCGTAAAAAAAGTTTTAATGCAAAACCATTAAAAGTAACCAAAGCCCACTCACATAAAATCACAGTGAGATAAAAGTTTGCTTACCTCCTCTTTTTTAATGTGTTTTAAACTCATAAAACACTGGAGCAACAAGTCCTTGACTTCATTACTTTCCTCTGAATCATAATCAAAACAAAGTAATGTCTGATGTAGATTCCATAGACGAACAACATCTGCACCCTGACAGGAAAAGAAGCCCACATCACAGTGAAGTAGATACAGCTATAATGTGAAGAAGCATTTAAAAGATTTTAAATAATGAACTTGAAATGCATACAAATAGAAGATTTCCAGATTGTAAAACTATGAACATTACTTGACTTTCACCATATCATTGGGAAAAATTACAAAAATATGTCTAAGTGCACAAATACTGACTTCCAACACCTGAAGACATGCTCAAGTACAGAAAGCAAGCTGCTATTTCATGCAAAATAGATGAAAACTGTATTATTCCACTTCTGAAACTTTATACAATGAAAGCTGTTAACAGGGGAAAAAAAAAAAAAGAAAGGAGTAAGTAAAGGAGATATTTATTAGGTTAGTGCAAAAGATGTATGCCACAATAACTCACGCATTTAAAAAAAAATAATTTCAGTCCATTAATAGTGAAATAAGAGAAATTATTCGAAGAGAGATAAAGAGTAACAGAAAAAGAAGCTCCCCAAATAAGCAGTCACTATGAGTAGGTAAACATAGCCCTTAAAACCTGAATTAACTAAAAGAGAGAATTGCTATTTATACCTTAGTCATTGGACTTAACAAATGAGTGAAGAAACAAAACAAAAAAAAAAAAATGGTGAAGAAAAACAGTTCCCTTGTGAAACTGATGCCAGAAATCTTCAGTTTGTTCTAGAGAAAGCAACCTTTTAACATGCTGCTCATGCAAGACACCCTAGGATTCATTACTTGAGAAGCACGAGGACAGGGCAAACAAGTTAACTTGAAATTAAAGGTATTTTGTAGGGAAAAAAATTCTTGGAATATTCAGTAGTAATCTAAGTCAATACAGCTTCAGCATACCGTAGCACCTTTATTCAGGCTTTTTCTTAGCAGAATGATAAGTAGAGTCTTCCCTAGCTGCTCCTTCCCTTCCAGTCCTTTCTCCCACCACAGTTCACATACACGCTGGATAGCACCCTGTAGGATTTTTTCAGGTTCAGGTAATGCAGGAAGAATACCTACAACAGCAATAAAGTAATTATTTACTGCAACGAACCAAGTTTTTCCTGTAAAACACTAGTCTGTTAGTACACTAACTATACCTCACAATGTCAACCAGCTCTTGCCACATTACAGATCTTAACAGTTTACTCTCACTGTGGGTATTCAGGCAGCTTTGTTAACCCTAAGGTTTTGGCCAAGTTTTTTTTAAGTAACAATGACCCAAAGTTAACAATGATCTTATGCTTCGCCTTAAAAATACTACAAGCCACAGAATATGGAAAATTATCTGTCATTGGGTGAACAGCTGGGAGAAAGAAAACTATTTAAGTTCCAACTTCTAGATCGTGTAACTAATTGTTACGATAATGCTCCCTTAATTTTGTCTCATTATTTACGGGAACTCACATCAGTACCAACTCTTATCCTGTAAATTCTGTTCCACAGGCCAGTCAGGTCAAACAGAAAGCCTAGTATACTCATTTGCTGAAAAAAAACAGTATAACGATGTTTTCTGTAACAGGTAAGTACACACCGTTTATTATAAAAACGCATTCTAGAAGAGCTTTGTAGTTTACAGTTTCATCCACCGCAGGTATGGAAGCAGTAACTACAGCTGTCACTCCTTGGACCACAGCTGCAGTTTTTTTCTGAAAGAAAGCAGTGTCAAGGAAACAATTCTGAAGTTTATTTTATACTCAGAAGATAATTATGACAAGAAATAAACCCTAGCGACAGAGAGCAAAGCTGAATTGTTATTTCACTTCCACTTTGTTCAAAGAGTATACTGGCACCCAAAAACCTATCAAATAAGAAGAGGCAAAAGCTTGGATTCTGAAGTCCATCTGTTTCATAAAAGTTTGAAAATGGCTTTCAGCTCCAGCTAGCAGATAACTTGGTGACTGTACATTTGTATTCCTCCCTCCATTAAAAACCTTATCTGCAACAAAACCACTCAAACATGTATCCATTTCAGAACTTAAAAGACCCTAACTAGCAGGGTCTTGTGCAACTCAAAAATGTGGATCTGGTGACTTTAGATCCAGGTACACGATTCTATGGGCCTCTGTACATATGACGGATTTTCTACAAGCCTCTAGGTCTCCCTAATAATCTCCCCACTGCAGTTCTTTTTTTCTTCCAAAATTAAATAACCTTTTCCCCAATATTCTGAAGACTACGTGGACTAGAATACAGAAGGCTGAGGGTCTGAGTCAGAGAAATTCTGTATAAGCTAAATTTGTGGGAGGGGCAATCAAACCTATACTTCATGATCTTCGTTCAGTAAAATGACATAATAAAGCAGGTAGTGAATTTCTTAAGGTATATGCCAGATACTTATGGAACATCTGAGACATCAACATTTGTTTACTGAAACAAGACATACCAAAAGCCCACTCAACTCTAGTGAAAAAACTAAGTCATATTTTTCATTATTAAAATTATTAGCAGATATAACCTTTTATAGTATAAATCAATCATAAGTTCAATTTAACTCAAGCATAATAGTTAAGTCAGTTAAGAATAGGGCAGGGAGATGATGTTTGATAACCCTTGCATATTTTCATTTTATTTCCCAGAAAATATTAAATACTCATCATATTTTTTTATTTTACAAGCTTTTTACCATTTCTGGAACTATCTCAACTTCCATGCCATCATTACTTTCATCACGTTCAATCCTCTGCCATGTTTCCACAGGGTTCTCCATTAAAGTCTCTCTCAATAGCTGTGTCAGTTTCTCCCATAGTACTTCTTTTTGCTTTCTTGGCAATTCTTGAAGTAGTTCATTCAAGTCGAAAGGATCAAATATATTTTTCTGTGAATGATCAGAAGATATCACACAATTCCACATCACTGAGGTGGCTTATATTTCCTCATATTTCCTAAAATTAATGTGTCTTTATATTAAGGATTAATTTCCATTCCTCCGCAGTTAGAGATAAAATACCTGCTAGAAGTTGCATTTCTTTAAAAAAATAGCATGAGACTTAACTCTCTCCTTAAACAAGAGTGCCTCTTTTAAGACTAAATTCTTTAGCCCTTAATAGCAACACTACTGAACATAAATCATGTCCCTGTAATAACTTCTGTCTCTCATATGTTCTAAATACTTCATTCCCAATGAAGACAATTCCATACCCTTAGCAAAGAAGCTCATAACTGCACAGAATTGAAGTCCCTTATAACATGTTTGTTATCTTAAATATGGACTGATGATGGCTGTCAAAAGAAAATCCTTACTCAAGGTACAGAAATGTAAGTCAGTGTAGCACTACAGATTTTGGACTATAACCCACATTGAACAGCACTGCACTATTTTAAAGCCCCCCATCAAACCTGCCTCCTGAGCACACTAGCCCCATACTTTCCTCTTAAGATCTACTGAACGGGAAGCCACTATTAGACTCTCTAAGAGACTTCACTAAGAGTGATCTGAACTATTTCCTCAGAAGAACCTTGCTAGAAGAATTTCTCTCAGAGACACAAAGAGCCTGTTAGCATCAAAGAAGGGTAGCCAACCTGCTAGGAAAGAGAATATGCAGAGAAAAGAAAACAAGAAAAAAAATACAAAGGCAAGTATAAGTACAGATAATTTTTGAGATGTAATTTGCAATACTGAATTGAAGGTTTACAGCATCAAAAACACTTTCCAGGAAAGAGAGAGACTGACCATGGTCTTGAAATAAAAATATTTTTAGTTCGCAGAAACACACACACAAAAATAATCAAAAAGGAGAAAAAGTTGAAGGGAAAAAGAAAAATAGAAAATAATGAAAGAAGCAGCAGTAAATATTAGAAGATTCCCAGAAGGATATGAGAAGAAAGATCCTGTTACATATTTATAGCAGAACTTCTATCCTATTCTACAACTAGAAACTAATACAATAAACCAAAGGCCACACAAGGAGTTCTGCAGCCCTCTTCAAACAAACACAAGAGACAGGATATTAAGATTGTACTGTTTTAAACAAAAAGAATGAATTTATAATAAGACCAGAGCTTTCTTATCTTTCTTTGGGATGATATGAGATAGAATTATTCCAAAACCTATGAGGGAAGAGGATATCATTGAATGATAGTTATATCCATGATTCCTACTTTTCTGTCTAAGAAATAATGTATTTTCTTGAATTCAAACTGGATTTAGTGGTAAAATTTAACAACACCTGATAAGGACTTCAATGAACAGCACCACAACACAGTAATATTTTAAAAAGATTACAAAAACAGTAAAGTGAAAAGCCCAAGGCAAACGTTGAAGGAATATTTGCAAACCCCTGGAATTTCAGAAGATATGAATGAAACAAAACATTGAGAGGAGGGAAAAGGAAAATGAAAGGGGGTGTGGGGTGTAGAAATGGAAGACATTGGAAGAAGTAGTGATGCTAAGCACAGAATTTAAAAAAAAAAGTTAAAAAGGCAAATTCTAAGGCTAGAGCAAAAAATACATAAAAACAAGCAGGACACAAATATAATACAAAAACTAAGAAAAATAGTGAGGCTCTAACCATGCTTTTCTCTTCTTTCTACATTTATACATCTGTTTCTGAAGGGCAGAATACACTACCACAGCCTCCTCCAGAAATGTGGTCAAGAATTATACCTAGAGATCCTAAAATGAGGGTTCTCATAGTCAAACATCCTTCTTCACTGAAGGTTTCAAAAGGAACTGAATAAAATAACTCAGGTCTCTTAGACAATCAAAAAGTACTCTGGATATTCATGTTCCCTTATGCTATGAAGGCATGAAGACAGTTTTAATCAATACACTCATTATAGCCGGTGATATACAGTTTCCAGAGATATCGACAACAGCTGAAAACTGTTGCAAGACAACTCTTGTGAAGTGGTGATGAAAAATAAAAGGATAAAAAACCAATTTTTAATCCAAACAGACCAAGCTATGTTAAAAGAGATTACTAGATGAAGACAGCAGGAACAACACAACCAAACTAATTGAAAAGGAAACACTGCAAGTACTGTATGCTATCCTAAACAGAAAAGCTTCTTATTAAAGTGTCTATTTGGGGAAAAATGGGAAGGAGACTTCAAGCAAAGACAATCTGTTAATAAAGTTGTCACATATAATTACATACAGGAGTGCAAGTGAAAAAACCACCAGCAAATTTATTGGAAAAAGAGATTAAATGATGTTTAGGAGACAAACACTCGTAGAATCACAGAATGGTTTGGGCTGGAAAGGACCTTAAAGACCATCGAGTTCCAACCCCCCTGCCATGGGCAGGGACACCTCCCTCTAGACCAGGTTGCTCAAAGCCTCATCCAGCCTGGCCTTGAACACCTCCAGGAACACACCATTCCTAAGCTTATTACATAGAAAATTATCCCTATCATAGGAATCATAGGTTTAATACATCTGCTACATTAATAAATTAGTTTGTGTCTCTGTGGACATAGAGGTCAACTGATCCACTTACTTTAACCTGATACAGGTAATATTAGGAAAATACTGATTAGAAAGCTTAAGAAACTAACCTGTCAATACCATTTATTAAGTCTAGCAACAGGTGTTTAAGAGAAATCATGTATATCTTAATATCAGAGAGACTGAAGCTTAGTGTAAAACACCATAATGCAAATTATTATTTCTGATTACTATGCAATATCATATACACAATGTGAGAATGAACTTCTAATTGGTAGATTTCAGTCGATTTGTTTTGTTGTTC
The DNA here is from genome assembly GCF_000699245.1 of Pterocles gutturalis. Taxonomy (NCBI): domain Eukaryota; kingdom Metazoa; phylum Chordata; class Aves; order Pterocliformes; family Pteroclidae; genus Pterocles; species Pterocles gutturalis. The sequence goes on from NW_010120853.1 coordinate 15,134, forward strand.
CTCCTGCTTCTCTCCACACTGCATTTAGAGCCAGCAATCTATCACATCTCTCAAACATTCAGTGATAAAAAGAACTATCAAGTACAATTACACACAGACTGAAGAATAAGTGGACAGCCTAAACTATCAAAAGAATGAACAAATATTAGTGAAACATGCCTCTGCTACATTTGTACATTAGCTCATATTCATTACAGCAATAAACTCTTTCACAAGTTGAAACTTAAAAAACCAGTACTTTATCAACATTAAATTAGCATTTCTTTTAGTATTACCACAGTACTAATAATTTGTTAAAAAATTTAAACTTTACATGCAACAACTGAACGTTAAAAACTGAAGTTGGTTTATAAACAGCAAAGTTTCAGATTGTACAGCTTTTTCAGCTATGTTCCATTACGTGGCATTTGAACTTATTTTCTAGAGCAGTTATTCTAGCACATCTACAGGCATCGGCGAAATAGTTTCTGTCCCTCTACCACAAATTTCTGCAGTAATAACAGACAAGATTTTATTAGCAATGCAAGTGTATCATCGCTTACTTACAGGATTCTGAGTATAACGCAAGAAGTCTTCAATTGACTCTTTAGACACAACTTGTAAAAATGCTTCATGTTTCATTATGATCTTGTTCCTTTATAAACAAAACAAAAGAAAGTTAAAGTACCGTGTCTCAAAATAATTTTTGGTCTCAGTACACAACGTGTGAGCTTACATTCATCTACCTAGTTACAAATAAAAGATGTTCCCCCCTCAAAAATACTTTAGTTATCAAAATCAGCATTTAGAGTCATAACAACACCAGCCTGCAGTACTTGCATGCATTCTTTTGAGTTCTTTTTTTACTAAGCAAGTCCTAAAACAGATGAAATTTTTGATGGATACTTTTATTTTTAAAAGGAACAGTGTATCCGGCACACATCATTCCCAACGACAACATCTATTGAAAAGTGCTGACGGGCAGCAAAATATTCTCTCCTTTTCTCTCTTGTCAAGGCCACTTCCTGACACCGCAAGAGCTTAATTTACGCACCAAAGCATTCCTTCCATCTCAGGTGATTGCTGACGGGTTTCTCCCACCCCCACCAGCTGGGAGACTGCCTTAGGTGGCCTTCACTGTGTGTGAAGCCGT
>NW_010120853.1:16294-16513 GCF_000699245.1 Pterocles gutturalis
CCCCGGGGGGCGGCCCGTTTGCCAGCCTCCCCCCGGCCCCCCGCCACAGGCCGCCGCACACGCCCGACAGAGGAGGAAGCGGGAAGATAAACGCTTACCTAACTCTCCCTCAGAAAGAAGTCCTCATGGATCGACGGGTTACGGTCCAACAGCTCCGAGCTGTCTGTGCAGGAGGGAAACAAAACAGGCGGCCCGCCCGGACTGACACTGAGGAGAAGC
>NW_010120854.1:0-2757 GCF_000699245.1 Pterocles gutturalis
GCAGCGGGTGCAGGCCCGAGGGCGAGCGGCCGGGGCTGCGGTGGAGACGGGCAGCCTTGCCCTGCCCTCCCCTGCCGGGAGCGGAACCAGAGGCAGCGGTGCCCCCGCGAAGCTCCACAGCTTCATCTCTAAACTAGATCAGAGGGGAACATCGGCGTGCAGTTGTGCTGCGGGAGCGGGGAACGTGGGGGTGGCTTTTGCCAGCAGCAGCACTGGTTTGTGCCGTTACCAGTTGCTGAAAGTACTGTGTCATGAGACCTAGGAGTTAGGCGCGTTTGGGACTAATAAACATTAATAAAGAGCGTGTGGGTCAAATCTAAACGTAGCTTGGCCTTTCTTGCCTCTTTGTTACACCTGTGCATTGCGCTGGAAACTGTATTTATGCTTCCTACATATGTTGGTTTCTCTTAATACAGGATATTTTCCTCCACAAACCAGATTTCCTATAGTTGAAATAGATAACTGTATACTAGTAAGTTTATGGAGAGACTGTAGTTCATAACTTAATACTGAGCAAAGGTCAGATCTGGGTCTAGGCTATAGACCTGGAAATAGTCCCTGTTTTGACAATGCAGCTAGCTATTTGAAGGTGGAACAAATGAAGTGAATCCTTTAATAGTATTTGGGACTGGAATTTTCATAATTGAGAGCAACGTGCTTTAATCTCAACATAAGGGTAGCGGAGTGAACTCTTCAGCTAAATAAAGATTTCCCTTTTTCTGGTCTTAAGTTTCCAATATGCCTGTTACTGTACTGTACGTAATGGTTGGTTGTGAGTATCATGTTCTGAACTTCAAACTTTGTAATAGCCAGCTAAAAGGCAGTGGAGTGTGTGTAGATTTTTAATTTTTCTTGTTAAACTTTATCCCTAAGGTAATAAGTATTTTATATTTTTATTTTGAGGCATAATGTTTTTAACAGCAGTATTACTCCGAAAGAGAATTCCTGGAAAACAATGGATTGGAAAGTACAGGCGACCAAGAGTGGTTACCCTTTCAATGAAGCAAGCAATGATCCGAAGGTTGGAAATTGAAGCAGAGAATGAATATTGGCTGAGTCGGCCTTACCTGACATGGGAACAGGAGTACAAACATAACACAGAAGAGAGACGTGCAAGATGGGAAGCTTTCAAACGCCTGATGACAGCCAAGTTTCCTGAGCACAGATATATCAGCGATCATTTAAACCACTTAAATGTGTCAAAAAAGTGGACATCTTGAGTAATACGGTGTATTTGTATTCGGCATGTATTCTGCACTACCATGGGATCTGCTATTGTACCTATTATGGTAGCTCTGTAACTCACTATACTAAGGGTAGATGACAAATTAAACTTTGCTACAGTGTACAAAATCTTACATTAAAAGTGGTCCTACAGAACAGTATATATTTTCTTCTTATTGTCTCTTTAGAAGAAGTTCTGGAGCTCTCTGCCATCTGCCTCCTTTCTGTTCTTTGGGGGCTTTGCATAAAACTGTGAGTTTCCAAGTGCAATGATGATGATTTGAGTAAGATTTATAGCTTCGCTAATTTCCTTTTGAAAGCTGGGAGACCACCCCTGCTCTGTTGAAAGGGATTATTTGCTGGTACTGACCAGAGGGCTCTTACTGGTTGCTCTCTCTTCTGAAGGGATACTGCTGTATACATTAGTACTTGAGACACAACTGATGATACTTACATAGCACTCACTTCATCAGGCATGCAAGGACCAAGATGAACTAGAATTACAAAGTTAGGTGTATGAGTCTGGAACTCATAAAAGATTGTAAAATGTTCCAGTTTTTTAAAACTTTCTGGAAAGAACTGTTGAATTTAAATGCCTGTGTCATTGTCATGCCACTGTCAACTTGGGTGTTACTACCCTGTTAACAGAGATTATTTCTGATCTAAAAGGAACACAGCTGATGCCTTAGTGGCAATCTGATTTCTAAATCATGTTTACTGTCCTGAAGGAACACTGTCAACCACAAGCTAGAGTTTATTTCCCCTCTCAAGACCAAGTGACCTGGAAGATACACCAAGAGTGTAATCTTAGGTTTGTTGCAGCTGGAGTATACAAACTGTGCAACAGTTACAAAATGTTTCCCAGGTAGGCAGTTTTTCTTGCTGATCTAATACACACATGCTACAGCTAAGCAATTTTCAGATTATTTCACATACTTTATTAAGTTGATGTTGCATTCACTGATGAATTCAAGTGTCAAGTCCGTTCATATTTTATCACTTTGGAAAAGAGGCCTAAAATAGCACAACTTTTTTATTTAAACATGAACTGTACTTCAGAGAAGTATGAACAGGTCTGAACACTGATGTACAAAATCTTGAATGCACTTTCAACAGATAACATTTAGGGAAAAGCATACATATGGGGAAATTGTACAATACAGCTAAAACACAAAGGAGCTTCCCAGCAAAGCAATGTGATTTTGTATTTAATTAATTTATAAAAGCCCATTTTAAAAAGTTACTTCAAGTATTAAACTATAAATGGCAACGTGTTTTCTCTGTCCTATCTGTAACATACAAAAAAATACAATAAATGTGTTGTTATTACAGACATCTTTTACACTTCACCTTAAATACAGCTCATTGCAAGTTTAGGCAACACAATTAAAAATAACTGTGTGGAAGGAGAACAGCTGGGACATTGTGATTAGTGCAAATGTGGATGACTCTTGCTGGCAAATGCAAAAATAATTGCAGAATAACCCAGGGGTGTTTAATTCATCTAAGTTAACAGGGAGACAGGGAGAGGGA
>NW_010120854.1:2780-24207 GCF_000699245.1 Pterocles gutturalis
TCTGCGATAGTTTTATGATTGTAAATTGTCACTCAGATTTAAGTTTCTCACAATATAGCTGATATCAACAGGTTAAGGGACAGGACAAATTAGAGAGGACCATGTCAGCTAAGCAATGTAAACAGAAGGGGACGGGCATGTCACCATTCATGTTTTGGTGCCAATAAAGGTGATCCAAATACTTCATCCCCAACATATCTGCTTGACTGCTGAGCACGTGTTCTGTATTTCTCAGGGCAGGGGATGGGAAGAAAGATGGGGAAACCCACCCCTAAACAAAAAAAGCAATCATGTAAACATTATCAGACTTCACTACCTAATGGAAACGAGATTCAAGTAATTGCTGCAGAAAACAAACAGCCAAACACCAGTATTGATTTGCATTAAAACTAACTACAGCTTGCAGCTTCATTACATTTCATGACAGTTATGTAATTAAAAAAAAACCCATATAAAAAGCTGTCTATATATACAAAATAAATTGATAGAAATGAGTGTAATAAATATGTTCAGTATTGTAACAAATCACTTTATATGCAGCTGCTCTCTTTGGTGCCATTTAGGGATAGCAGAGCCTCTGATGTTCCATACCTAGCAATGTGAAGGATGTGTTCTCGATCTGTACCGAGTTAAAGTAGCCGTCACTTGGAGCCTCTGTAAATGCATACCTGAATCCCCCAATTATGTACAATTTTAGACATTGTCCTCAGAGAACATACATTATGAAGCTCAAAGCTGTGGTTTGTTTTTTTTTTAAATTTTATTTTTAATAAATATGATCAGTCAGTGCTCCAGATCTAGGCAGATCTGGTTAGTCTATGTCAGAGTCAATGCATCTCCTGGTAAATCTGCCAGACACTAATGCTTCTGCAAACGCTGTTTTTTTTCCTCCTCTTGGGGCTCTGGCGAGCTACGCAGATCAAAAAGTTCTTATTGAATACATACAAGTGTATATTGAACGGTATTGAACTTAACCAAAACCTTAAAGCCCCAAAAGATTATTTACAATACAGAAGAGCCACACAAGACCAAACGAGGGAAGAATCAGTACCTGAAGTTCATAGACATTTAGGACTCTGGAGAACAGGACCAGTTTCTAAGAACAGCATACCAAAAGTAGCTTGGTACCTGTGAATTCCACACTGAAGGAGCAGCTTTAACAAAAATGTTGCCATAATTTCTACTCAAATAACTAAAAGTGCACAAACTCCCTCTAAAATAACTATCTGAATATTTAAAGTGGAAGTTCTCAAAGGCTTATAATGCACCTAGCTTGTGACACTTCAGGATAATACTGTAGGAAGTGAGTTATGGCAGAAACCTACACCTCTTCCTGCCCTCTTCCCATAATATGCCTTTGGTAGGAGCAGTAATTGTGCAGATGTTGTACAGTCTGTGAATAAATTGTAAGAAAAAAAACAGCATTAGCTGTGTAGTTTTAATTATTTTCTATTTATGGATCTCCCTGCCTCATCTTCACAGGGATAGGCTTATTATCCTAAGACATTTCAGAAATCTTGAGGAGAAACCGCACTTAAATCTTGCCCTGCGTCAGGCTTTCCTCTTCACACTGGGAGTTAAATGTCATTTTGGGTGTATGACTCTTGTGTGTATGTGCATTTTTTTAATAGAAAAAAAAGCAGTAAGAAATACTAAAACGTAGTTTCTAATTGCAGCCAATGTCAACTATCCTACAGTAACTACAATACTATTTATGGCTTGCAATAGAAATTATTTTGATGGTTCTAAAAGCTCAAGGGCTGTGATTTTTAGTGACCATCTACGTAGTGGCAAGACTTGCTGATACAGAGCAAGCTAAAGCACAAAACCAGCACCTGCAACATGACCCAGCATCCTAAACAGTTGTTTTCTCAGGATCAATCCCCCTTCTGACCCCCTGACCAGGGAACATTCTCGCTGCATTCACTGAAGTTTCAGCTCTTCAGTGCAGGGGCCAAAAGGATGTGTTTCCTGGAGCACCCTGCACGCTTGCCTCTGCTGGCAGTGACACCTGTCTCCTTGCAGCTCAACAGCCAAACAGCTGTTCTGCTCACCCACACTGTAACTCCTGGCCTGCTCTCTTGTTTTTCCTGTCCCACTCTTTGATACAGCACAGGGTGCCTTTGCTTATGGCTAGGGAGCAATCAGGACAGAACTCTGCAAGACAGAAGACACTGTCCTGCTGCCTGAGACGTGGTACCTCCTCTGCAGCCAGGGCCTGCCAGGAAAACCTGCCTCCCCAAGTCCCACTCAGTGGTGGGCCCTTGGAGTTCATCAATACAATTGCCGTGGAGAACTTCATTCCTGCAGTCCTTCAGGGTTTCTCTTAGTAGCTAGTTTGCCGGGAAGAAGAAAGGGTGTGGGTGTGAATTTGGAAGAATCATATTTGAATCATTTTACTATATTCCATATTTGTCAAAATGACTTATCAGTAATGCCTGCTTTTACACCAACAGTAACTGGCCTCAAGGGTATCCTAAGCACACTGCTCTCCTTTTCTCATCTGAAACATGAGAAAAATTTGGGATTTGCACAATGATGTCAGAAATATCATCTTTTCATGAAAAGCCACAAAAATGTCCATCCGACATAGAAACAACTGGTTTCAGAGAACCAGCACTTGCTAGAAAATACACATGGATTTAGCCCAGTCTGTTTACTTGCAGTTTTTCCTGTAGATTAATTAAAAAAAAAAAATCAAACAAGTTATACTAATGTTAGCCTACAGTATATATACATTCATATGGGGGTATATAGAGCACTTTGGGGGGTGGGGGGAGCAGAGACCATATTGCTGAATCGGTGATATTTACCGTATTAGAGACACAGATTTTGCTTATAGTTCTGCTGGACAATGACTGTGCGTGTATGCGTTATCTCTGCTGCAATACACTGATGCAGTGAAAGCCAGCTGGTAACACAGGCCCTCCATTACAGCTGCACCAGTGTTTGGGGCTGCAAATTTTGGTATTCAGGACAAGACATTTGAACTTGCAGTCTTCTGTCTCTATTCTCTTCCAAGAAATTTTGCAGTACTGCTGATGGCTTATACTCAGATAAGCCCTTCTCATTTGATACCTGAGAAAAAAAACCTAAACCTTTCAGATTGATGTGTAGCAAATGTTTTTGTAAGTTTTGAAATTAGCAAACTCAAAATTTCTTGTACAAGGTTTGAAGAAACATTCTGCAACTTTTATAAAACATGCAAGTTTGGACCATTACTTGTGTCTCAAGAACATCCAACAGTGACAAAATCATGTTCATAGGTAGTCAAAGTGTTCTTGTTCTAGAAGATTAAGAAAAATTTATTCTTTACAAGGACAAAAAATACTTGTTTTAAACCTTACAGTATACTTGATACCTTAGTATCGCCATCCCAAACATATTTGACTGAAGTTAACAATCAGTACGGGAGAGAAACCAAACAGGTTCTGTCGGTCCAGATCATCAACTTGGCTACTACCTTCAGTCTGCATCAAAGGGGCTCACATCTATTTGTAATCAGTATCAGGTGAACGTCCGAAAAGTTACAGAGAGAAAAATAGTATTTGTCACTTTTTCTGGGTGCAAAATTCCAATGCTACCCAAAGATGAATTAGCAGTCCTCTCCAGAGAGCAGTGAAGGGGGAAAAAAACCCATGTTGTTTGCTTGTAGGTCTTGAGCTTAGGACAGACTTTATTCCTCACACAGGAAACACATTTTGCCTTTTTTAACAGGTACATCACTGCACAAAGCACTCAATCTATACCAATTTCAGCATCACTGAAATGGGACTTGAAAGTGGTAGACTAAAGCATACAAATTTTCAGTGTGTTAACACAGATGTACGATCCAACACTAATTTTCTCGTAAGTACTTGATATTTGTTTAAGTGGTACTTTAGAACCAATAAAAACTTATGCCTTTATTAAAAAAGATAAAACAAATCTATAAAACAGTATTTATAAACCATCAAGAGTCCCATAGAAAAAGCAGTACTCTTCCACTTCCATTTTTTAACAACACACAACCGCAATAAGGTTTTTCTCAGGGGTACTTTATGGTTTTGTTACTGCCTCATACAGACCACTGCAGATCCTAACAGAAAATGTTACATAACAATTTTGTTAATTCCTTTTTGGATTGGCTTTTCTTTGTATGCTGATAGACAATTGTTGGAAAGTAATAATCCATGTTTTTTCAACTAAAACCCGAGTTTGCTTCTCTGAGCTCTGTTCTTGATATGGTTAAATAAATCAAGTTAAAATGATGCGGGGGCTCAATCCTATATCAAAAAAGCAATACCCATGTAAAAGGCTTTTACGTTGTTGGCATTGCCTTGCTCCAAAGCACAGACAGTAGAAGGAATCCTCCGTCCCGAAAGACTTGGAGAGCTATGGTCACGGGTACACTGGTTAACAGGAAGAGAGGAGAAGACATCAGCCAGTCCCTTCCCCATCACCTGGTGGTTGAACTATGTATAGTTGCACTTCAGACTCACCAGCCATGCTCTAGGTTGATTTTTCTTTTTTTTTTTTTTTTCCTTTTCCTTTTCTCTTTCTTTCTGTACCCTGGAGACGTGCTATGGAAGTGAATTCTGCAGTGCCCAAGGTATGAAGTTTGCCTGTGGGGAGGTCTCTGCAATCTATCCCCCCCACTGCAGCATAACAGAAATGCATAGTTCCCACTCTGGACCTTGTGCATCCAAGCAGGGCACTTCAGGATTTGGCCCTTTGGTAGCAGTATATAATTCAGTGTTGCATAAATGCACATTAAGAATCTTAAGGCATCTATCTGTCTTAACTTCCCTGCTCTTCAATAGTGCTTACAAGAATCCATTGTACTGTGCAGAAACTTGAATTTCTTGAGTCTTCCGAAAATGTTCATGTTCCATTTCTTATGGATCAACTCTTCCAAACAAAATTAAGTAATATTCAAGCACAAAATGTGTTGCAGAAACCTAGTGAAACAAAAAAGGTAATTAGTGGAATTATACCATTAGCTTTGAAAAAAACAGCAGTTAAGGTAACTTCAAGTCATAATTAGCCTTCTGGGAGGTGTGGGGTTTTTTGTTTTGTTTTAAACCTCTTATGTTTCAGAAGATTATCTCCACTAAGAACATCAATCCATCACCATTGACCTATGTCTAAAGTCTCTTGGATCCCTGATTGGCAAGAATTGCTCATTCATTTTGAATTAAATTGATAGATATGGGGACGCAAATGGTATTTACCTAGGTGAGGCTGGGAGACTGGCCTTCTTTTGCAAGTCATGCTCCTTTCTCTAGAATAATCAGTGAATTTTACTTGCGAGCCATAACTTTGATTGCTTCTGATGTGTGTTATAAGGATAAAACCGAAAAATAAAACAATCAGTCTGTTACAGGGTATACGAAGTGCATGGAACAGATACTGGATCACACATAGTTGCTCACAATTGCAGGGGGACTGGAATGAACCACCTTGGCCTACAGAAACTGTGATCAAATCCAACTGAACTCAGAACAGCTGAAACGTGCTGCTGAGTTAGTAATTATTTGGGATAACACATACCAAAATGCTTTTGCGTTGGCTGCAATTATGCACTACTTATTTATACAACTTTTAAAACTACAGCAGTTTGGGCAAGTGCAACACAAAGTACACAATCTTCTGTTGTTAAATTTGGCCTGACTTTAGGAAGAGAGGGAGGATAGAAAAGAAATCCATCCCAAACTATTACCACTTGACTAGCCTAAGCCTTATGTTCCCTCTCTAGGTTGGTGGAAAAAAAGATTAAGACTATAATACCCTATCAAAGGCTGCTGGGATGAACTGCTGTCAGACGATATCTATTCCTTTCTATGAAGAATAGAAAAGCCTTAGTAACCTGTTTATATCAGATTATTTTTTATATAGCTAGAGGCTGAAAAGAGTCCCTTGCTTGGGGCATTCATTTGCACATTTGTATGAAGCGTTAAGAAAAGCTGCAAAGGGAAAAATCATCATTGGTGGGTTCTCATGGTTCCGTAGGTTTTTCAGAAGTACCACTAACTAGTCTGATTTTGGTTTTATAAGAGTGTACACTGAGCAGTCTAACCAACATCAGTCCAAGCATCACACCATCCCCAACAAGGACCTTTTTGACAACTTTTTTTTTCTTAAAAACAAACTACGCCCCCCTCACTGATTCTAGGTCAGAAGGCTTATTAAAAAAAAAAAAAAAAGGTGATCCTAAAATTACTGACCTCACAAAACTCAAATATTGTGTTTTCTTTCCAAACAAAATGTCAATTCCTTGCAAGTTCTGTCTCCCCCACCTTTTTTTTTTAAAAAAAAAAAAAAAAAAAAAAAAGAGGAAAACAACAAAAAGGCAGAAAAACCAGCAGGAAACCAGCAGGAAAAAGTAAAAGGCAGAGGGGGTGAATGACAACCCGTAGCATCTATGGTGGTTAGTTGTCCAAACTCTGTCTCTTCCAGAGAGAAAAAAATTAATGTGAGTTTATAAGCTCACCACAGCATTAGGTCAATATAAGAGAAGTCTAATTTCGTCACTGGAAATACAGCAAGGGAGGTTTTCATAAATGCAGCAGCACTCACCGCATTTCCTAAATGGAAAGTACGCACAGAGCTCTTACATAAGAAAGATCATTGTCAATTCCGCCGACTGTGACGAAGCAGTCTGTATGCAGACACTGATATTTACCTATTGACCTTCCTTCCTCATGTGCACAGAGCTGCTTAAAATATAAGAGCAGAGCCCGGCTCACCCATATACAATTAAGAAAAAGACAGTTAAGGAGCCGTTCCTTAAGAACAGCGCTTCCTCAAGACAGCGCTTAATCTTGAAATTGCCTATTTAGCAGATTAGATTCTTTTCCCTGGTCAGGTAACAAATCCAGCACTACCCACTTCCGTCTAAATTACAGGATTAGTCCAACTCATCTCCGATCTAGCCAGATCCTGTTCCCTGCACTACAGCATTACTCCCATTCTTGTCTTCTGGACAGCCATTCTGAGTTTTATTTAGACTATTCTATTACTCACCCAACATCAGAGGACTCCTCCGCCTTCCATGACTAGTGGCTTTTGACTTCAAGATGTCTGTTTTAGTTTACTCATACATACACAGAAATGGCAATCAAGTATGTTGGTCTTACCTGTCTCTCATTGAGATGGTTGGTTAGTAATCAGCTGAGATCAGCTTTCCAATGAAACTATAATATGCCTTTTTGCACCTAAAATGTGAGAGAATCTCAATTATGTGTTTTTTGCAGATTTGCACAACAAATAGCAAAGACTTCAAACCAAAAAGGACATTTATTGTATTGTATCCATTTTAGAAAAATATTTTCCTCCCCCTAACCAAACGTAAAGAGATCCAAAATCTCAGAACAGAAGTGTGAAAGCAAGAATTATGTATCCAATACCTTAGTGTAATAAGTCAGCTTGGAGCAGAGCATGAGACACAAGTAAGCGTTAACTTATAAACATGCTAACTTGATTCTATGGAACAGATTTCCTTCTACTTGACTCCAACCAATTCCTAAGGACTTCTCAGGCCTAACAGGAAAGGGAAAGGGAAAACCCACCACAAACAAAACCATAGAATCATCAGAAGTGTTACGATGCAGGCTACCTGATTTAACGTTTTCCTCTTCAGGGCCACTTTCCACCGACTGACTGTCACTGGCTAGCAAACGATTTTGTGATTCACTGAGCGGTCGAGTAGGAAAGGACTGATTGGCTCCAGAACTGAAAAGTAAGTAAAGTCAACAGGAATTCTGGAATCGCAGTAGGTGATTTCAGACATTTCTAGAGCAGCAAAGGTACTTAAGAGGAAAGCAAACCAGAAAACCTACACTGCCAACTAAAAATGACCCCTGCCCCCAGCCCTAATTCTCCCATAGGCTTGTTCCAGTCATCAGTCTAAACCCTTACCTGACATAGGCCACACACAGTTCTAATGGAAAAAAAGCACAGACCGATGGGCAAGAATTGGCATACTGACAACGCTAGTGCCACACAGTTATAAAGAAAACCTAGCCAGTAGTGTCTGGCAGAACAACCTAATGCCATCTTATCCCACCAGTAAATGCTATGGCCTTCTGCTGAACATCTTCCTAATGCAAAAGGATATCCTACTGTTTGCACAAGGGTCCTGCTCCCGGGTAAATTCCACAGGTAATATTGCACTGGAAGCAACTTCTCAGTCTTGCCTTTGAACCCCCCTAATGCCTGATAACTCAGGTGACTGCTGTTGACAACAACCTTCAGCTACAAATTCACCAAACTACACAGAAGAGTTCTAAAATAGTAAATGTAAACACCCCTACAAGTTTCACATGCTCCTGTGTCTTTGAATCTAAAGCACACTGCCTGAAAATACAATGAAGATATAAAACATGCAAATTTGGAGGGATAAAAAGTAATGAGCTAAAAACTCTCCAGTGCTAAAAACCAGCAACAGCCACAGTGATCTACCTCTCTTGCAAACTGTGTCTCAGCATCTCTTGTTTAAGCATGCTGGAGGAGGTGAAATATAAGTAATACATATATCTTGCCTTTCATTCCAAAAAGTATCTTAAACTTTTTTTTTTTTTTCCATAGACCATTATTCAGTCTTCCCTAGCACTTTTTTGACTGTTGTTAAGAGCCAGTAAGCTCTCTCACTTTCTGTGTTACTGGTTCCTTAGAGCCATATCCTCTGTTACATGTCAAAACCGAGAAACAGCCCTTCTGCATCAAGTGGCACCATTTTTTAGATTTGATCCATCCTATCCTTCTCTGAAGACTTACAAACTCACTCTGAACATGACCATACGTATAAAAAATTAAAAAATAATTCTGAAACAGTTTTTTCTCCAGATGAAGTACAGAACAGTACAAAATCAGTATCTTAAATGCTATAGTTACCTTTTGGCAGGTTCATTTTGGCTTGAGACAGTAAGTTGCTCTGGATCCATAATCACCAAACGAGTTGGAAAAGTGCAGCCATCACCCAAACTAAACCAGAAACAAAGATTCAAATCACTTTTTGTAGTTGCCTTAAATGAACTGAACAAGTACCCATGCAAAAGGCAGACACTACAGGCTCAAATCAATAATTGCGTGCAGCGTTCAGCTCCAGACTTGAGCAAGGCAGTTCTACCACTAAGCCGGATGATCAGTTAGTTAAAGCTTGGAGCTCAGATGATTTCCACCCTATGACTCAGTATAGATTGCTGAGCACAGCACTGGTCTACGTATTTCAGAAACATCACTGTGTTTCTGTAGACTGTAGCCCTAGTCTTCCCCCAAACCACTGTGCACAGGTAGCCAGACTATCTGGAACTTACAACCCCAGCACCTATAGCATAAATAACATTCTGGTGGCCATGCTTTCCACTCCATCCATCACTATGAGGTTAGCTAAGCCTTCTTTTAAAGCAAGTTCAATCAGGATAAAATGTGGTGGCAAAACAGACAGAACCATCCACAATATAGCTTCTGTCTTTTTTTTAATCATATGAAAAGCCGTGGTAGTTGAGCAAACAGCTGAGGGAACTTAAGATCTTGTTATTACCTCTGCTGTTTGCTACCAGACCTCAGCTTCACAAATGGGTTCACCAATATTTTAAACTGATACACAGCCCCCCAAAAGCAGTGTTGAAACACGGTACCTACTTTGTTCTGCTTTCTGGATCGGTAGGAGTGGGCAACAGGTCAGTCTTGCTTCATAAAGCTTCTGTGACGCCTGTCTGCAACTTCCTAACACTGGCTTAGCTGAAGTTTTAAAACCAGTATTTTGCATTGTATCATAATTTTTTTGCACTGCTGCTTATTTACATGCACTTTCTCAGGCAGATTTCAATACTGAAACTGTCACCTACAGCAAAAGGAAAGCTGTCAAGTTTTTTCAGGGTGTTTTTAAACTGATGTTGTTTCAGTGCAGCTGAAGTTCAAGCATTTGGATCTCCTTTGAGCTGCTGACTTCTGCTCTATAATCAGACACTAATACTACCACCAAAAGGTACACAGTTTGGAAAGCCTTGAGAAGTGTATTTCAAAAACTTCCATATTTAGAAGGCCCTTGTCAATTAAGCCTTTGCCTTTGAATGGAAACTCTGTGCAGAGTTTGCTAAGTCGTCTTCTGCACATTTTCCCTACACCAATACTCATCATGCAGTATTTACAAGCTGGCTTTTCAGTTATGCTTTATTATTCAGGAGAATGGGAAGCAAGGTGCAAGTCACAGAATCAACTTATTCCCCAATTCATTCCTATTCAGGCTGAATACCTGGTAAAGATAGGGAGTAGCCAATACTTCTTTTCATCTCCAAAAACCTCCCTCAGATTTTTGCTGCATCCAAGAGAAAAGCCATTTTTATCAGGGCCATTTCGAAACGTGGGTGCACGGAATGTTTCTGTAAAATAAAAACATGCAGTATCTCTAAAAAGCAATAAGGAGTCAGGGAAGATGAATAAACATCTGTGAAAAAAATCTGTTAAAATAGTGTCAGGCAAGCTGAGAATCTTTATGTGTATTATGGAAAAAAAAAAGATTCACCTCAAGTAATCAGAGAGCAAAACAAAAAAAGATTAATGACAAAAATAGAAATGAAAGAAAGTTCATGTAAGCAGAACAGTCATCCTTCTCTCTTTACATTTAACATAAGGTCTGAGACAGAGCTAAGTACTATCAGCATGCCAAAGACACCACATCGCATATTCATGGTGGCTAGCTCTCTTTGGCCTGTGAAGCCTTCTTTGAGCAGAAGACTTCCTCTTCTAGAAGCAATTACCATAAGCACTATTAGACCTAAACCCATACAGGGTAGTTTTTTCCACTTCTGCCAAGGTCTGAACTTAAATTAAGAACATCCTGTGGTATCAAAGACAGATGAAACCTATTAAATTAGAAACACAGACACACCATGAACTACAGCAAACCACCATTTTTCTAGTCAGTCAAGTTACACCCTTGGCCAAGAACTAAGAGGCCTCACTGCTCTCCCCCTACCAACAACCTGTCTTTTTACAATCATGATCCAGAAAGTAAACAAAGTACTGACTTTGTTACCAATTATGACCACGGACTTTTGGGCAAGGAACATGCTAAAATTTTCTTCAAAGCTAAAAAAGAGACTGTGAATATTCTTTAGATGTAGATATGTCAAAAGAAAAAGGACTCAAACTACCCTCCTGTCAAGCAATCAAAAAATTCATTTTCCTCCATCAAAAAATTCTAGCAACCTGAAAATTATTTCAGTCAATCCACTTATATTTGAGAATAAAAATATAACTTCCATTGAAAGGTGTGGAAATACACCCCAGTCCTCATCCCACCCAACCTGCAAAAAAAACTTTCAAAAATGCTGTAGCAAGAACTTCAGATATTTTAACTAACCAGTATAAGCAAGTTACATACATTAATGCCATTTAAAACATGCAGGCGTAGAAATTATGGGAATCTCTTTATTATTTAGGAAACGTGCATCTGTGTTTCCATTTTTACTGCACTGCTTTTACAAGCCACTTCCGAATAGTGAGGTTCATTTTATTTCTCAGGATTTAAGAATACTCTTTTGGATCTGGTTCAAAATGTACTATGTTCATCTATGGTAGAGCCTTCACCTTGACTGGAGCCACCCAGCTATTCAAAGTATTATACCAGTAGGGCAACTGGCAAGTATTAATTGTGTTATATACTTAAAACTATATAAAAACACCACAAAAATGTACAGCAGCTCAGGGATCTCAACAATATGAACAAAAGCATTAACATTCATCATGGATCTATGTGCTCGGCTCCAGCAGAGGACCCTTACACATGCTTCCTTTTCCCATATATTTCACCTTTAATTACTTCCACCAAATATGCTTCTTATTGCACGGTATTTAAAAATTCCATTTATATGTGATGGTATATCCTGTGGGCCTCACATTCTCATCAACTTGTTGCTTTTCTGGACAAGGAACAGTTCCATACTCTAATTAACTGACCTATGGTTGATCTGTTTTTGCCAACTAGCCAGCAGTGGTAGCTGAAGAGTGACAGTATGCTGATGAAGAACATGGCTGCCACAAAGAAAAGGAATAATACGTGGAATTTTGCGTATTCATTCTGAGGAGAAAGAGAGAAAGAGATTAATACATTAACACTTTTTAACAACTGATGCAGTATTATCGATAAACATTTTCTGCCACACTGATTCTACTACAGGTCTTTCACTTCATTTTTCACAAAGAAAAGCACAAGCCCAGCTTTCCTTCCATGTCATGTTAAACTCGTGTGTAACAGCATTTAAAGCTGATGGGTACCCCTTCCATCTCAGTTTAGCAGCACGAGTACATATGTTCGTCTGTTTGACAGCACTGTGTATGATCAAGGCTTATTTTTTAAAATGCACAGTAAGGGGCAAGGAAAAAAAAATTCCTATACTAAAAATATTAACTGTGGAGCCACACCCAAGGAGACACAGGGAAAACATGCCCAAAATCACTTTATTTGAATGGAAGCACAAACCTCCAAACCCTTTTCTGGCAAGGTAATAATATGGAACCTACTTCTGAACCGGTGTAAGGAACGTAAAAAGGAAACGGCTGTCATACTGTGTTTCCAAGACTGAACAACTCCTAAACAAGACCTGGGACAGATCTTCAGTTTTTGATGACTTCTAAGGTTTATGCAACAACCAGTGTGTACCTAGCAAAACAAATTTGCAATGTCTGACCAGGCAGAAATGATTCCGCAGAATATCTACATGAAAAACAACCATTTCAGTACAACTACCATATAAAAAATAACTTCCCACCCATATTGATAGTTGACTCCACCCCTAACCCCAACTATTTTTAGGCTTGCACTTTCAAGAGGCCAATGGGATTTGTAACAATACCATTCCAGTTCCATATCCTCAAAATCACAGTATTTTTAAGTAGTTGACCTTTAACAGCACTATGAAAGCGAAGAGGCTATTTTTATTCAGCTGTTTAGTTAGCATTATTGCCATTACTTTTTCCATTAGCTTATTCAGTATACCCACTTTCTAAGGCTTATTTTTAGACTAAAACACATTTCAATTAAGATGAAGTGCACATAGGTATATCTATATCCCTGTACACTGCTTATACTCATAGACAACAGATTACAAGTCTCCCTCCTTCTGTGATGGCATAAATAGCTACCATGAATGACTGGATTAGAAAAATTATAGTAGGAACAGTATTTAAATAATTACAGCAATACTGGATTTTACCTTTGGACAATTCTCTGCAGCTTTCCTGCGGCAAAGCTTTGCGCAAACAAAGACAGTTTATTAAACACTAATATTATGTTAAGACAAAGTGTTTGAAAACAGCACAGGCTTTGTTAAGAAATGGTTGGTATGCACACGTGCTCTCAGATGTGCCGAGTTCCAACACCCATCAGCAGCCTTAGCCCCGGTTCTCCAAAAGAAAGGAGGAAAGAATATGTAAGAGCACACTACTAACTTCCAAGGCATGAAATTTTCTACCAAAGCATAGAAGTATTGCTATTCAGATTGTGGCTGGATCACTTTCAAGTGGTTCCTCAGCTTGAACAGCATGACTACATGTCCTGGGTTAAGATGAGACAGAGTTAACTTTCTTCATAATAGCAGCAAGAGGCTGTGTGTTGGATTTGTGCTCAGAAGAAAGCTGATAAAAAATTATGTTTATGAGGCTGCCAAGCTCTTTCAGCTTCTCTGGCTGTCTGCAAACAGGAGAAGCTGGGAGGGAGCACAGCCCCAGTTACTAGCCCAGGATTTGATCTTAGGTTCAGGATTGAGACCCAGAGTGGCCAATAATCTATTCCATAACATACACGTCATGCCCAGTGTATAGGTGAGGACCCTCTGGAAGATTGGCCCTTTTGATTCCGGATCTCTTTTGCTCCGGGTTGTCTCGCTCCAGGTGGTCGCTCTCCCAAGGCCTTCCCCCCTCCCCACCCCGGTCAGTTCTCTGTCTGGGATGCTCGGACTGTTATCTCCGTTCCGTGAGTGCGGTTTCGGGACTCTCCCTGCTCCGAGATTGTTAGCCGGGAACAGGATGAGCCTTGGTCATCTGGTGAGAGGGCAGTAATCACTGTGTATCACTCATTTCTATATTTGTATATACTAGTATTTTCAATATTATTGTAGTTTAGTTATTAAATTGTTCTTATCTCAACCCACGAGTCCTTTCTTCCCTTTACCCCTTTGATTCTCTCTCCTATCCTCAGGTGGGGGGGGGGGGTTGCATGAGTGGGTGGGTGGTTTGGCCCCCAGCCAAGGGCTAACCCATCACACTACACCAGGTACATTCTTTGCTAGTTGTTTCCATCACAAGTAAGGTTTATGTGAATTTTCTGTATGATAAAACCATTCATAAAGGGCTGAAAAGTTCAGAATACTCCAGAGGTATAAGGCAATGTTTTATAAATTACAAAATATTTCTGACTTCAGAACATATCTATTACCACTAGATGGAGTTTCAGCCAAAACCATAAAAAAATAAATTGCCAATCTCTGCACAATTTTTTAAAGCAAAGAACCCATACACATCAGTACAGTTTCTTCTTCCCAAATCCTTCAATATTCAGATTTGTTTGTGCAATCTATCTTTAGCATAACATCTGATATTGAACCAGTACTTAAGGAAGGAAATAAAGAAACAAGAAAGCTTAGTTTAAATTAGCTTTTAAACTCTGAACTTTATACCTAAAAAGTGGTAGTGGCTGCCTTAGCTAAGACGCTAGCACTTAACAAATCTATTTTAGGCAAGATGTATGGCTCTTAAATTACATTAATCTGTGCAGAAAGCCTAGGGAAAGCCCAAACTTCTACCTTGGAGTTGGGCAGATATATACAGCATTTTCAAAAATGCTGGCTACAATCAGATCATGCTACAGTAAGCAAAGGATAGCAGGATCCAGCTCTCTGAACTGCTGTTTAAGTTCAGTTTCCTTATTTACTGCAGGGTCTCTTCATGCAGTTTTGCTTAGACAGTTTGTGCAACAGTCCCTCTCCCCGCTGCTCGAGGGATATGTTGTGTTTTGTGATCCCTTGAAATCACAGCTAGCAAAATACATACTCACATTGCTGCTTATTCCAAAGCTTAATGTTAAAGCTATGATGACTTTTCCTACCTCAAAGCACACTGCAGTGTTTCCCAGTTAATTTTTATAACTATTTTTATGACTCTTTTGGAATTACATATTTAAACAGAATAGTTCTCTATAAAGAATTCTCAGGCCAGTTAATTTTGAAGCTCAAAGAGAGAGCAGCAGTAGCAGTTTAGTCTTTGTGTTTTCTGTGGGCCAGAAAATATAAGTTTATTTCAGTTGCATCGTCCTAAAACTGTAGCCCTATGACCTGGAGAAGGATTTTTTGAATTATGCATGATTAATATGCATGATCCCCAGGGAGTGTTTACCTCTTCTGACTACCCAGTTTCAGCCACTGGTTTTAAGTTCTTGAATGACAGTTGCAGAACTGAAGCATCTTTCAGAAAAGGCCAGTTCCTTCCTGGGGAGAAGCATGCAGGCTTTGAGTGTGTATAACAGGCTTATTCACAGTTGTCTTCTAGCAGCAGTCCACATGCCACAGCACGTGAAGAGAGAGTAAAACTTCAGACAGTAGTTATTTAAAATCATTATGTGCAGTAGCAGCACAGAAGCAGAGACTTGCAGGTGAGAGAGCTTACAAAGCGAAGCAATTTGCACAATAAAATCTGGGCTACTTAGCATATGTAATAGACTGAAGCCAGTCACTATTCTAAAGAGTCCTCTACAAACTCCCTTCACAAGTGGAGACGTTAGAGCATATATCAGGCCACAAACCCCCCCCAAAAACTCACAACAAAAAACTGCTGTCAGAGCTTGACTCATTACTCATCTTTTAGTACCTAGGTCTAACTTAAATCTAGAAAAGATTTGGTACATGTCCTTATGTGTATAAGCAAGAGTACTGAGTTCTAACCAAGAATCTGGAATTGCTCTTTTTTTTTTGTTTGTTTGGTTTTTTTGTTTTTTGTTAATACAGACAGACTTTTGCAGGAGCACGGGCCATCTATCTGGAACACATATCACCTCCTTGAATTAGCTATACTTAGGATTGCCAAAATAATTTGGAGGACAATGAAAGACGCTGAAAACAGCTGGAAAAGATACAGGTTTCAAGGGGCAGGGAGTGCAGCAAAAATGAGAGTGGATACAAAATACACTGGGAAGTACCACCATGTACTATGTAACAAGGCATTAAGGACTGGGCGTTCAGCCAGTACTGGTGTTTGTATCAAATACGTTTCATTAAACTGAGGATTTATCTGCTCATCTTTCTTCAGCACTTCTGCATAGAGCATGAAAGATGCTAGGCTGAAGTTTTGCACATCCAACTGGGAAACACAGACTTTCTTCAGCAGAAGAGGCAGGCAGGTGTGCACAAGTATCCAAGTATCTGCATTTGACTCGTGTCTCTATGCAAGCATTATCAACAGTGCAAAACAATGCATTGCAAAGATATGTGTAGTTAGCACATACACCTTCACAACTGTTGAACAACTACAAGTTCTGAAGTGACCAAGGCTGCATTTCCCAAGTAGCAGCTCATCTTTCATCCTAACACTGGATATATACAGCAACTTGTATGCTTTCTCTGTAAAACATGAGGAAGCAAAAAAGAAACACTACCTTCTGAAGGTACTCTATAACATTTCTGATAGTCAAGCCTTTTGGGGGAAAAAACAAGATGTGGAGAGCCTCAACAGAAAACATCAGAATAGTAAACTGTCTGATGTTGAAGCAGACAAAGCTGAGCATTAGCAATATACAGACAGCACGTGTCAGCAGTACTCCACTCTGATCTGGATACTGATGTAGAGAGAAGCTTCCAGGACTCTATTCTGCAGTCAATAGCACTTGCAAAATTTAGTACGTCTCTAGTATGTAAGCTTTCAGGCAAGCCTACACGATTACGGTGCTGCCACCTCCTTCTGGAAGTCTACTTTAGTCAGGCTATTAAAAGATCAGAGGAGTATTATTAGCTTTGTGGAATGAGTGACTTAATATGAGTAGAAGTGAGTCAGAGACCTACTCTAATGATAAGATCACGGCATCAGCAGATTCTCTCTTGGAAGTAACCGGAAACGAAAGCAACAAGTGCAGGCACACAACGACATTGTCTATTGTCACATTTTAGGAGTAGCTCATTCTTGCAGGAAGCATTTTAAACAACTAAATCATTAAAAAAAAAAAATCCCTCTTAAGTTTACTTTCTCTGCTCAAGGGTCCACTTCAATATTGTGTCCGATGGGCTTCATAAGAGGCTTGCTGCAAATGCTGGTATTAAATGTTCATTGTGGTCAGATGTCCTGTGGAGTTTCGTTGCACTAACACTTCTGAAGTGACGTGACAAAGCAAATTCATTTTCTTTGCTCAATCACTGACTGCTAAATATGTAAGAGCACATCTACAGTTTAACTAGAAATTGCATACAGAGCACCGGAAAGCAGCCAGGCAGATGTCTGGGAGTGGCACATTCACAAATTAAAAATTTAACTATTTACAGTCAAGCAAGACTGAACAGCAGAATCACATAATTTCATTTGAAATATCTGTGAAGCCACAGATACAACTGATAAATACATTTATGGCCTTCATCTCACACAATAGTGACAGCTCAATTCCCATAGAGTTCCTTGCACTCCAGTGACAGGCTGCTATACAGAACTGAAAGACTAAGAGAAACAGTACTTTGAAGATCAGACCCATAGGCTTAGATGAATGCAAACAAACATACTTTTTGCACCATTTATCTTACTCATCTAATGCCAACTGTCTCAAAGAACAGCTATTATGAATACACAATCAAGTTTCTCTTACCCTGACATGCCAACATCTTTTTGCTCCAATAAAAATTATTTCTACAGCTACACATAATGACTGCTTTTCCCAGCTTATCTGACAGCAACTAGCATCTAAGGAGTATATGCTGTTATCTACTTACAAAGATCTGATGGAGAGCCTTCCACTTACAGTGATTTTCCCATGCTAGTTAATGGAAAATGATTAAGAGAATTCTGATGCTTACTCTTCTGTCTAGAGACAGGAAGGCACAGTGCAAGGTGTTGGAGATGAAAGGGAACACCACCAGAAGACACTGCTCAGCCTGGAATGTGACTGGAACAAAACTGACAGGAGGAATATAACACTGACGTACAAGGATACTTGCCCTTCACCTAAATTTTATTAAATCTAGTAAGATGCATGTATGTGTATCAATCATTTGACAACTGATAACAGTTGCAAGGAAGATGTATATCATTAACACTGTACATATCTTAGCGTTCTACCCATATCAGAGCAATAAAAGCCGCTACTATGAAGTTCAGATGCGCCAGTCTAGGGACTCCAAAACAGAGCTCGGTCAGTTCCCAAGAAAATAATCTGCCTTACCTGGTAGCAGATAAACAAGTCTAGGAAGATGCAAAATTGTTATTTGTATTTCACATTTGTCAGTATTTTTATATATACGTGTGTATATATACATACATATATATGTAATTGTTTGATATAAGCCAGTTCTTTCTATATCTACATATCTCTATCCAATAGTCTCAAGAAAACCTGAGATGTGCCACTTGATTTTGATGGAGCAGAGAAATTGCAGTGTCCTCACTGGAACATCTTCCCCCAATTACTCATCCTGGGCAGTGTAATACATTTAATTTATTAATATTCATAAGGTTCTCCTGCTTCAGTCACTTTGATTGATGCTGTTAATGGTAATGAACTATGGAACAGAGTAAATGGTGAGTTACAACATGCTGATGCAGCCTCCAGTAACACATGCAAGATTAAACAAACAACAACAACAAAAAAAGCCTTAGAACTTACTGTCCAAAACTTTATGAAGTACTGCAAGACTGTAGCAGCAACAAACAGACAGTACAATAACGAATACATTAAAAACAGGAGGAAGAATTTGTAGTTAGAAAATCCCACACAATTATTCACCCTAGAAGGAGGGGAAAGAGAAAGAAGTTACTATGATGTACAACAAATAAAATAAAAGCCAATACATTTAGCTTTTGCAGAGCATACTGTGTATGATATCAGTGGTATGTCCAAAACAGTGTCACTAGTGTTTCAGAAGCATTTAGAGCCACCACTTAGAATGAAGAATCTTTCCTCATGCCAAGTGATCCAGACCCCTCGCGTAAGTTTTGCTCCCCATGAAGTTCTACAAGACAGAACATGAGCTGGCAAAGCGTATGATAAATACAGTCTGTATAGAACACGTCTTGCACACTATGAACTAACTGCAGTTATCATGTGAGCCTCTCCACCAATTTCAGTGGATGTCGCTTTGATTACAAAACCACCTCCAAGTCAACTACTGATAGCAGTATTTTTATAGTGGCTTTGAGCAACCTGGTCTAGTGGGGGGTGCCCCTGCCCATGGCAGGGGGGGTGGAACTCAATGATCTCTGAGGTGCTTTCCAACCCAAACCATTCTGTGATTCTATGAATACAAGCAGCAGAAGAGTAACTGTCTGAGTGGGTCTTACCCACTACACTGTGAAAATCAGTTCTCAATTCTAGATGATACATATCTCCTCTCCTGGTAACAATACCAAACTAAGAAAAATAAATAAATGCCATTTTGCATAGGTCTTGTTAATGCCAGGCTTTCTCTGTATAAGGAAAAACTTAATGATTTGGGCTACTGGACCTACAACTAACTCTACATTGCAACACACATTAGGAGCAAGATTTATTTTCACATACTAAAGCCTCAAGAAGTTATGTGAAAATCAGATTTTACTTCGAAGTTGCATCCAATTAACCAGGTAGATCTAATTCACCATTATTATACTGATTTTTTTTTCTTTTTACTTTTTATTTTTTTTTTAAATAAACTTACCATGGACAGTGGTGGTCCATTTTTAGTACACATCTGAAACAGATAATTTTCATTAAGTTAGAAACAATTTTTTTTTTTCTTTAACACACATACTTTTAGCTTCTACAGTTTTGGGGTTAGGGTTTTTTTGTTTGTTTGTTTTTAAAGTATTTTGCCACACTGTATCTTTTTCAAGTCCTTCTCAATCATGCCAATTCTCCGTATCACAGCAGCCATCCTTTCACCCAAAAAGGATCAAGTGAGATTCACAGAATTATGAAAAAGAGTCTCTTAACATGAGGAGCATTACTGGGCAACACCACGTTCATTAAGCCACACTAGTTTTATGTGTGCATTGAGAGAAAAAACATTCCAAAGGACCCTTCAGAGTTGTGTGGATAGGGTATGTTAGCATGGCATTCACTTCAACTAAGAGTACCTTAGAGCTATTTTTGCTACCTTTTTTTTGTTTGCTGCTTGCTTGTTAGTTTTTTAAAGCTAATTGAGGTAGAGAGTGGCACAGTGGGTAATTGGAATAGTCCACTTCCTATTTGCATCCAGTTTCAGTATAAGGACAGATAGTAGACATTTCAGACACACAGACATTCACTATATTTGCTTATAAATTTGATTTTAGCCAAAAGATGTGTATTAGGTTCTTCAGTTAACTAGATTTCCTTAAGCTCTTCCTACTGATGTCTCACTCATAGCCTCAGTCTTCAGTGCCCTTACAGACTTCTCTAATGATTCAGAATGAGGCTAAGAAATAGCAGTAATGTCTTTGAAATGGTTAAGGCATGTAAATCCACTGTCAATCTTTGAAATAAAGATTTTTATCATTATTAGTAGCATACATCTGCTTCAAGGCAATAAGTATTTGCTGGTGCTGGTATTTCAGACCTGACTTTTTTTACTTTCAATCGCTGATTTTTTTTTTTTTTTTTTTAAATATAAACACTGTTTTGCAAAGCTACAAGCAGGTTTCTAAAAAAATTCTGCCGCTTTTGATAAGGAGGCTGCAATAATAATACTGCACCAACAGGAGGAACTTTGCTGTTTCATGAAATCCAGGTACTGAGAGTCTAAGCAAGGGCTGACACACTAAAGATGTGAACACACTAAAGTAATCATCACAGGAGAAAGCAATTCCATCATTCCAGATTCAGCAACTTACATGTCACATGCAGAACAGTGGTGGCAGCGGTCAGGTTTGATTAGCTGGCATCGATCACAGTATCTGATTGCTGCATTCAAGTGGCAACGGTCAAGTCATTAGAATTCATTTAATTTTACAAATATTTCCCCCCTTAACATAAACTGAATCTTAAAGAGCTTCCTGCCCTCCCCTGCCACACCTGTTCTCACAGACCTTCATGTGCCTACTTTCGTATGATATGTACTTTTGATTTTTTTTTTTAAGAAATGTAACATATGAAAGTATTTAAAACACTTTCATCTATTACTACTACACTGAGCCCATTTCCATTTTTTCTCTGGCTCCCCATCCTTCATCCTTTGGCACTCTGATCCCCTATCACTTGCTTTCTTTCACCTCTGGACAGGGTACTCAAGCATCCCATTGT
>NW_010120854.1:24238-24867 GCF_000699245.1 Pterocles gutturalis
CTTTCAGCAAGCCAACTTTCTGCATTGGCTTTCTCTATCCTCTTCAGCAAATAGTGATCTAGCAGATTGTTGAGTCAATTAGCTCTTCCTCATCTTTCCTGGATATTTTTAAACAAGCCTCCAGGCTCTTCTCAATGGAAATAAGACACCAGCACAGGCACTTTGAAAGGAGAAGGAAAGCCAACACCTACAGCTAAGCTGAACTGCTAAGAGCTGGCAAGAGCCTCCTGGACCACTCCAGGAACTTCAGACTGGGATTCCCTTAAAGGGAGGCTTGTATTCAAAAAAGCCGGGTGTCCTTCAGACTTTGTTTAGAAAGTCACAGTGAACTTTGGTAACAGTTATTCTGAGTAGTTTATATTTTGGAAAACTCTACAGCATTGCTAGTTTCAAGAAGGAGAAACATATACATATATACACGCACACACACACATACATATAAAAGCTAGATTTTTTCAAAGAATATACATAAGACAGCAGTTTCACAGATCATTCATATATAAGACGGAATAAAAATGCCTTCTGTATTAAAGGCAGCTACAGAAATAGCCCATAACTAGCTTTGTACTGAATTACAGATGGGAATGAAACAACATTTACTTGTTCTTACATTTTAGCCTAAGTATGAT
>NW_010120854.1:24886-43263 GCF_000699245.1 Pterocles gutturalis
ACTGATACAGCTCAGAAAAAGAAGTTTAAAGGGGGATATGAATGATTAAAAAAATGGGTAAAAAGTTGAATTTTCTCTATTTCTAGTTATATTACCTGTATTCTTTGCTGTGTTTATTTTTTATAGCCACCATTAGAAATAAATATTGTCATCTGTCTGCTTGCTAGAAGAGGATTTTTTTTTTTTAATGCCAAACACTGGCTACATGTTGATCCCCAGACAAAGGACTCCAGTTTCTCTTGGGGGGGGGGGGGGGGGGAGGGGGGGTGAAACAAATAACAAAGCCAGGTCATGGCCTTTGCAATATGTGCTTAATTGTTCATTCAGTGACATCAAATGAAGCAGCTCCAGAAGCACAGATTTATTTTTACATCTCACCTTTCGATGCTGTTGTCGTATAGATAGGCAAGTCTTTAGCAGCTCTTCTTAAAATCTCCTGCTGAGACTCTGGTCTCTCTTCTTTTTCATATTGTTCTTTATCAGCTTTTGACAAGCAGAACTAGGAAGGAGGGAAAAAATGGAATTAAGGGAAGAGATTAGTTATTATTTGTGTTCTAGTCAAGCTCCAAGGAAAAGACCCTATGTATCTTAATCCTATATCTTTGGACACCACCCCCCACCCCCCAGACCGATCCAAAAAACCCACATAAAGAATGCTACAGGAATTACAGGACATCCTCAAAATTCCATGATGATCCTGGGCATATTTTACAAAAAAAATCTTTGTTGCATTATCTATTGCATTTTCCCTTCAACACAAAGCAAGCCAGAGACCCAGGGGAGTTTTAAGAGACGCAACCTTTCCTTTAATTCCCATAAATTTAAGTGATCTGTGAACAAGAGGAAGGTGCAACAGTCCTTTGCTGCTACAAGGCACTGAAATTCTCTTATCCCACTTCCTCTCTCTGACTCAGAGAGGGGCACAAGCCAGAGGAGGGGGGCGAAAAGGAGACTGGGGGGGCTTCATGGCTGTAGCACAGCAGATGAGTTTAACTGGAATTTTTACATGGGAGTAGTCAGCACTAGTCTCAAAATCCATAAGCTCTTTACTAAAAGCAACTTCAGCAATTCTGAGTAAAGTGTGAGGAGCATTCTTGTTGAAGCCTCACTGAAATGTAAAGCTTTACCAAAATAACCTGGAGAGCTTTTACACACTTGTGAAACACGCTGTTTGGTATCCACTGAAATTATCAGCTTTATCAATAAGCCCCACAAAACCCAGTGTGCTGACAAGCCCCTGCGGAGTTGGGCTGAACTCAGTTTCCTTTGGTATTTTTCTGTTGCGAAGCACTTTTAAACTCTGAGCTTCTTGCATAGACTACAAGAGCCTTTTTATGAGCACACATAGACAAAGTATTCATAGTAGTGAGTGGAAAATGCTGTGTGTGCAACTGGAACAAAAATTGACATAGTGTGGTTTAATATGACCATATTTTCCTAGCAGGAACATACATATGATTAATTCACATGGATTTTCCTCTCATCCTGTACTTCCTCTTTTGGATTACAGTCAGTTGGCAAGCAACAATGAAGACTCCACGCGCAGAAAGGAGGAAGCAGTAAGACAATGCTGCGATTTCACTACTTTATTTCCTAACACAGAATGCAAATAAATTGCCTTGTATCTCACAGAATCTAGTTAAGTCTCCTGTTACATACAGTATCATCCCAGTTATGGAGCCTGCCTGCCATTCAAGGGTGAAACATGAAACATAATCCCCCTTTAAATACTCAGAAACTAGGATCAATTTATGCAAAGAGTAAAACTAAAGTTTAACGTTTCAGTCGTCACCAAGAGTTTGACCGTATTTTTTAATATCCATCTCTAAGCTAGATATTTACTCAAATATGAAAACTGGAGATGCTCACATCAAAAGTTTAAGACAGAGATGAAGCATCATGCCAGCAAACAGTGGTGCAATGTGCCTTCCTCCCCATTGCCCTTGTGTCTGCTAGGTGACCAAATGCCTGTCTCCATGACCTGCAATCAAGCAGAGATGGCATTAAACATGAAATACTACTCCTAGATGACATTTCTATGGCAAACCATTAATGCACAGAAAAGGAAATAAATCACAAGATTTAAAACTTTTTAAATTTGTCCAAGTAACATCTAATATTACTCCAAAAATTCTGCATGGGATTTTTTTTTTCCAAAGAGCTATATTCCTGTTCTAATTTCAGAAATTAATAGGGCCATGAGACCAGAGTCTCTTCAGACAATGGCAGGATACATCCAAAGACATCAAAAGTGGTCTGTTACCACATAGCTAACACAATTCCCAATGAGGTTCCAGCAGTTCTTATTGAAAACAGAAAGAGTCCCTTTGTTTCCTTCCTCTTTCTGGATCTTGTATAATGTTGATTGTTCTTGCTTATGACAAAGTACAGGGATTACACTAAGACAACAGCAGCTGCAGAATCTTTTTTTAGTTCAATAGTAAGATCACAGGATGCTATTTGTTTTGCAAGAATGGCTAATTTGAATGACTAAAATACATACGTTTACGTTCTCATACAATGGAGAGATTCTGAAGTCAGGTTTTGTTTTTAAGTAAAACCAGCATAAATTACTCACTGGTACATGAGAAGAAAGGACTTGCCCAGAGAGAGGAAAAAGTGGTGGTGGTGATTTTTTTTTTGCTTGGTTCATTTTTGTGGGGTTTTTGGCATTTTGTTTTTTGTTGGTGGTTTTTTGTGTATTTTTTTTCTTTTTAAAGCTAACTGTAAAATAAAATTGTATTAAATCTGATCTACTCCCATGCTTGATACAGAAAATATTAATTACATGCCAGATGTCCAAACCATCCCTTTCACTCACTGAATATGAAAAGCTTGCTACAACATTACTACAGGATAAGTAGTCATAAGTTTTCTATTATTGAAGAATCCAAGCAGACAGCAGAAGTTACTAGGCGTTAGCTCTAGTTCATACAGCTTTACAAAACCTGGAGTAACACTGTTCCAACCCATTTTATTTAGCTAACTTGCTTAACTTCATCATTTTTCTGCAGCACCATCCCACATAAAGCTGAAACAAACCACCCTGAATAAAAATCCCTTTTAATTCTTAGGTTCAACAATTCAGTACTCCTCTTTTTGCTTAGCTAAACACCAGAATAGTCTTTAGCTTTTTTCACTTTATATTCTGTAGCTTTATACAATACATATATCTAAGCCATAATTAAGCACTGCAGAGCAGTGTTTGCTTTTCCTTAGAAGCATGGTTTTAACTCTTTTCAAAAATGTTTAAGGTTGACATTAGCACTGAAAGTCAGTCTTGCCAAAAATAGAATAAAAATTCAACCCCCATAGGCCAACCAAAAACCTCAAACAGTTCAGACAATTGAAAAGCTTTATAAAACCAAGGAAGGGAAGGGAAATATTTTAAATCTGGTGCCAGTATTTAATCCTTACGTACATACATACATCTCAGAGAAAACAGAAAACAAGGTAAACCATCTCAGGCTTATTGCAACTAATACTGTTCTTTTTCAAAACAAAACTTACAGTCATCATGCATTCTTTTGCCATTATGTAAAGCTCCTGTATATATTTACTTCTCAATTATCACTAAACCTTAACCCCTGACTCAATAGTAAGTGCTTTCAGCCCTCCAGGTTAGAGTATACATTGCGCTACTACTTTTTCTTACCCAAACAAAGGTCAAAACTGGCTAAAATGGCAATATAAAAATGTTGTCACTGTATTTACCAGTTTTAAAAATTCCAGATTTCAAGCAAGCTACTTCATAGCAAAGCAGTGTACATGACTATCAAATCTGTGATGAATTAAATGCATATTTCGTATAAGGAAATGTCATTATGCAGTATACAGTATTTTAAGAGTAATTTCATAATTTTCATTCATGATACACTGTCATGCTGTTCTATTTTAGATAACGAGAAGTGAAAGGTGAATCATGCAGTACTGCGAACAAGTTTCATCACTGAACACAGTTCAGCTATTTATAAAAAAAGCATTGATATTTTTCTGACATTATATTTACCTCCTTAGAGGGGGATGCAGGAGATGTGAAAATTGTCTTCCAATAGGACCATACAAACATGACAAATGACAGATGAAAAACCACAAGGTAGACAACTGCAATAAAATACAAATAAGAGTTTGGTGAATATAGCCGAAAAGAAATAAAATCCCTAGTCTTTGATGAGGGCTAAACTACTACACTATGAATCACCTCATAAAATCAAGTTATATTAAACCTTTTTCCCTGGGCAGACGTAGCACTCCAGGAGTGCTCACTTAAAAAAGACTAGGAAAAAAAAAAAATCACCAAATGTGATGGTTGCTATTCCTCAAGGAAATAATATGCATTTATGTGCAATTCCAAAACAGACTTTGAAGAGGGAAAAAAATGAAACAAAACAAAAAACCCAGAACTGAACACAGCTTCACCTGTGGCATGTGACTAACCTTTTTTTTTGGATAAAGAAGATGCTACAATTCCATTCCAGATTATAGTAAAATATTTGATAACAGACCTACAGAATTAAATTTAATTTCTACTTCTAACAGAAACAGCACAGCACTGTGCCATTGTAGAAGGCATGTGCCATCAGTGACAGTAAAAACTCCAAACCAGAGGCTTGCAGAGGACTGCAGTTGGAGACGAGAACTGTCTGTCAGTTAAAAATTGTCTGGCTATCCTCTTTCAAATCAGAGGAACAGGATATGGAAGAGTCCTGCTATTATAGTCACAGTGGCAACAAAATGTAGGTGGCTTTAGTAGGGAGCTCAATTTATGAAGGAGTCTGTGTGTTATGGTCGCCTTAAAGACCAGAGACCCAAACCTCACGACCCAGGAAGCTTCTTCCAATCTTGTTTCCTCTAGCAGTTTCTTTTACCACTTGTCAAGAGGAAACAGATCAGTTGTGCCTCAACAGCAAGCCTTAGAAAAGAAGTCATACTAAATATTTACATTATTGTCACTTATAGGAAGCAGGAAACTTGACCTACTTTCCTAGGCACATAAAGAGAGTACTTTAAGTCATTGTATGACATACTTCATGATGGCAGAACAGGCTCAAAACTTTGAGAACTTCCAGCAGTTCAGAAAATGTATGTGCACAGTCACAGAAGATGTGGTCTTAATGTATCATCTTTTGGGATCTTCACTGCTTGTTGCAGTAAAAAACCCAAACGGTATTTGAACCTTCTTCAGAGAATTAACTTACTTACTAATTGACTAACTTACTGTGTAAGTTAGTTTTGCTGTGCCCTGCCCTCCCCTGTATCTCCTTCCCTCTCTCCTTCTATTCAACTTCTTCATTCTGAGGGTGGTGAGGCACTGGCACAGGTTGCCCAGGGAAGCTGTGGATGCCCCATCCCTGGAGGTGTTCAAGGCCAGGCTGGATGAGGGTTTGAGCAACACGGTGTGGCGGGAGATGTCCCTGCCCATGGCAGGGGGGTTGGAACTAGATGATCTTTAAAGGTGCCTTTAATTCTTTAGAATTGAAGGTGCAAAAAGCATGCAGGTGACAGCTATTAAAAGCCTAACAAGTCAGGTTTCAAATATACTGTCAGTCTCACTAATTAATCAAGCATTTTTCTTCTCAGGTAGATTTAAGAGCACCTGCTTCAATCAGACAGGCCCCGCATTTGTATTGAAGCCAGAGATCTGACTATGCAACACCAACATCGTTGTACTGCCAGGCTTCCCTAACCGAGACACGGATCTTGCCTTTCTGGAAGAAACTAGAAGATAAAACTTACTCATATACAGATCAACACAGCAGCACAGCACAGCAGCAATCTGCAGAATTTTGTGAAGTCTAGGTGAAGGCCAGCTGTGCAATGCGATGAAAAAAATCCAGGGTAAGACACAGCCCCTATCCTGAATGGCTTACAGTTTATTTAGGAGGTTTTCCCACTCTTCCACACCTTCATTAGAAGCTGAAAGAGGACAGATTCCATCAAGGTTCCTTCCTTTCACAGTGTTCTCCTGGACGTTCCCCACCAGGAAGAAAACTGCTAGATAAGCTCCTGTCCTGGGTCCAGCTGGGATAGGGTTAATTCTTCACAGAAGCTGGGAGTTGGGCATAGCCGGATATTCGATACCATGCTGACGTCATGCCCGGGATATAAGGGGAAGCTAGCCGGGAGAGGGGGCTCTTTTGTGAAGCTCGTGGTGGTGAGATTTTCATTGTATCAGTGTTTCCATTGTACTCTATATCTTGTCTTATTGTTATATTCTTCTTTCTTTTGCTTTCCTCGTGTGGTATTATTAAAAATCTGTCGTTATCTCAACTCAGGAGGTTCCACTTTTTTCTTATTTGCCCCCATCTTACCGGGAGAGGAGTGGGGGGGGGGAGGCGGTGTTGCGACCACGTGGTGGTGGTGGTCCTGACACCAAGACAGCTCCAAATTCTATACTCTTTTGCAAAAATATATAAGAGATGAGAACCTCCTACCAGTGGTCTCACACTCTGAAGACAGCGCTCTGTGGATGGTCAAATTGCA
Organism: Pterocles gutturalis; assembly: GCF_000699245.1. Classification (NCBI taxonomy): domain Eukaryota; kingdom Metazoa; phylum Chordata; class Aves; order Pterocliformes; family Pteroclidae; genus Pterocles; species Pterocles gutturalis. The sequence continues at coordinate 31,370 of NW_010120854.1, forward strand.
AATCTATGTTTAATCTACCACTCATGTCCCCTCATAAGCTGAAATGAACTCCCAAACACATATCTCATCAATCATTTGTATTTCTACAGAAAAAAAGTACAAAAAACTCCTGTATTTTGAACTTCTGGAATTGAGTCATCCTTTAGACTAGTTTTTGTTCACAGTTAAAAGAAGTGGCAGAGAAAGAATACTGGATTTGTTTGGTCAGTTTATATCTCTAAGTGCTACCCACTGTGGCATATAGTTGCCAAAGCCAATATGAAGACTTAAGTAAAGTTTGTCAAAACAAGGCCTTAACCACTTGATCTGAAAATTTAAAATTATAATGTGCAGCCACCTTTGAAATGGTTGTGTTTTGCATCATTCTAACCAGCCATAAAGAATGGAGTTCCAAGGAATTTGCTAAGTTGTTTGGAAAACAGCAAGCAGAACAACAATTCTTCCTCTTCCAGAATTCTTTCAGGTCACTGGGTGTGTTCAGGAATAAACAAAAAATGGACTTGTGGATCTGCTGCAGTTCCATCTCTCTTCTCCTTTTCCTGTTCTTAGAAGGTACCCATTTAAAAATATTTGCAAACCTTACTCACAGGTCTTGTAATCATCCCAAGCTTGTGGTACTAGAAACCAAACAGACTCAGCCTCACAATATTTACCTTGTTTCTTAGCACTAATCTACTCACTGCACAGAGCTTACACATAAAGGAGTACATTTAAAATCTATGTCACTTAAACCTACTCACATCTTCTGAAAAATTAAAAAATATTACCTTTTTCTGCAGTTGAAGAAATAGTAACTGGAAGAGAAAAAAAAAAGATACATGGTAAGTAAATATGTATTGAATCAAAAGTTTGTCTAGAAGTGAGATATATGAGATAGGTGACATTTTCCAAAATGTACTTCAGGTATTAATAGAGCCTCCCTACCCTGCTCTGGGGTAAAACAAGAATTAGTAATCCTCCTGCCAGCCCTTGAGGCTTGGTGAGTCAGTGGAAGAGCTGAAGAGATCCAGTTCACCACTAACCAAGGGAGAACACTCCTTTTCACAAACATTAATTAGACCATAATTTATGCATGTTCCCCTTCAGATATATACCCAGTAAAGTTTTCTGAGGCATGTCAACAACCAGGCCAACTGGTGTACCATTGGAAAGGAGGAAATGAAATAAAGGAAGTTCTAACACAAGTCCCTGTGAAACTGCTGCATATAACCTACTTCCCTCTCTTAGTTTTTTACCACTACTTCTCTCTTCCTGACATTCTATTTTTGACTTTTTTTCCCCTGACCTGAATTCTTCAGGCATAGTTAAAACCACTCCACTTCCTCCTCTCCTACATCCTCAGCTCCTTTTATCCCAACAGCAAATTCTGTTGTTCAAATCTACCTTGTATACTGCCTGAATAGTAGGACATCCTCCTGCCCTCAGGCTTCTCCAAAACCTTTACACTTCATTCATCAGTTCAGGTAAGATGCTGAACAGAGAGCTGCTGTACTTATTGGGTCGCTTTGTTCATATCACTCCCCTTGCTGGATCTCTTCCTTAGACACTGAATTCCTGAAATTCAATGAGGAAAGGATCTTTTCTCTTGATCTTATACAGCAAATTTAAGCTTCTGGTTGTCAGCATGAGCAAAAGGTTAACAGAGCACACCCTGCCTATTGCAGTTCACCTCACTCTGCATTGTCTTCTCTCCCAGCTCTGACATTTCTACAGTCACTGGTCTGTGTGCCAGTTCAGAAGAGCTTTTTCCTGATCCAGACTAGAGTCTTAAATCTGCAGGGCTTCAGTATGCATTGCAGACTTCCTTCTGAAGCATTACTTTTGTCACAGAGGTGGCATGTGCCTCACTTAACTACAGGTATCTATAGCAAAAGGGTCTGCAACTATATTATGCAACCGTGCCTCTTTTTAAAGCCAACAAGAGATATAATGAGGTGATATCTCAATGTAGAGATGACCCCTTTTTGTTCAGATATGTGGTGGTTTCTTTGATTTTTTTTCCTTTTTCTTTCTCCACCTCCCCCTTCCTTAAAATATCCACTCAGCACCCTCTATCTGTCCATGGACACCCCTATGAAGTTAATGGAAAAGGTTCCGGTTCCTTCCACCTAAAGAAGGAAGAAATTACTATTTAGAATAGAACAAGGTTGGCTTCAAACTAAAGGAGGTCAATCCTACAGAATAGCTTAATTTCATATTAGTTATGCATACTTGCACATCCTCCTCCCATGTTTCTCTCTGAAACAGGAACACAATCCACACCTGAAACACATCATGACCTGCAAAGTATGCCTGTAAATAACAGGTCCAGCTGTGTCATGAGACAGTCTCAGTACTACTCCACTGCATGCTACAGAAGTCGCATTATTTTAAAGCAAATCCTATGAATATTTTTGCTCGAAATTTTACTAATGTGTTATTTGTCCAGTTAAACTTTTTAAACAGCACAAGGAGAAGACAAAATCAGTAAAAAGGTGAAAACTGAAACAAGCTCACAAAGTAGGGTTGTTTGCTCGACTTCAAAAAAATACTAAAAGTACTTTAGATTAAGCTTTGTCTTTGGCTCCTCATATATCTTAAGCAAACACAGCTGGAAAAACATGTATTTCCCAAGACAAGAAATATAAAGTTCTTAATTATCCTCTAATGGGATGGGAGAACGTTATCTATAAAACTACAGGATTTTTTTTGTAAGCAATTCTGGTCAAAGGACTCCGTAATCTGTGGCCTCATTTCTGTTCTTGGTTAAAAAAAAAAAATTATGGGCCAAATTTGATGTTTGAAGACTGAAAATAATGAACAGTCTTTACACACAGAAAAAAAGCTGAGGATTATATCACCTGTGAAACTTCATCAAAAAGATCCCTAAATAAACTTCATAAAAATTAATTAAAGCTTCACAGCACCAGGAAGATAATTTCCTCCTTTGTACCTGGGTCCCTTAGGTCAGAATGCAGTTATTAGACTGTGCAGAAAAATTTTACTTTGGCAAACCCCAGCACTTTGAGGTAAAAGCCAACACTGAAACGTTTGTGATTTTCAGCCTGTCTTATCATCCTCAAATGAAACAAAAATAAAAGATGGCCAGTTCTCTTCTGCCTCAGAAGTTTGTGCAAGTTGCTTCCATTTCTATTCCTTTCATTGTTGTTCCCATTGTCAGATAGATTAAATGAACAGCAATCCTCCTACTTGTCCAAATTCACTCAGCAAATGGCAAATCAACAAATTTACAGGAGCTTTATTCTTCAAAGTGAAGTCCTCCTTTAAATAAGTTGATATTTAATCTTTACACTAAACAGACCTTTAAGTATTTGCTAGGCTGGCAATGTAACAAGCAGCTTTATACCATCAAGAAATCAATTCTAGCTTTTGAACTCTGGTTCAGGAAAAAAATCCACAGAACAAGACATTACCATTGTGTCCCGCAAACCCTGTCCTGTAGTTTAAGTTACAAGCTTAGCTCTCTATTGCTTTTCTCCTTTGCTGCTTCTAACTAATTAGATGTGGTCAGCTTCTGCTAAATTAATAACATTTTCACTTTTAACATCTCTGAAACACAATTTCTTGTTTAGGGGGTGGGATGGGGGAAAAACAGCGCTGCCATTTTGCTTATTGATTTTTTCTTTTAACAAAATAAGCACTGCATATGATTTATATGTTAATCTCAAGATGCAACAGCACTATACACTAGATTAGGATGCATGAGCACAAGTTAGTGCCTTCAGCACTGCAGTCAACACAAACCTGTCCATATTTCAGAAATGTAAGCATTGTCAAACAGCTGTTATTTTGAGGTTTTTAAAATATATCCCCATATTAGTCTATTGTTCAGCTACAAAAGGAAAAATAAGAGCAAAAATATTCTTAGGACTGTCGTCTTAAGTTTCTGGTTTCTCAAAAAGACTATGAAGTTCTAGCAGAACTTCTAGAAGAAATTGCTAGGGAAGGATAAAAGAATATGACTAGCAGTTCACTTCATTGCAAAGAGCTCAGATGCAGGCACTCATGTGCTCACTCACAGAGGGAGTTCCCACAATGGCCTCAATTTCAAAGGATTCAGTGTCTCACCATTACAGCACCAAGCAAGTCGAACCAAGTGAATGAGTCCTATCTGACTGCAGCACAGAGCTTTACCTTGGGTACCTCAGGGTTTCCAAAATTGGCCCGAATAAAGAAGGAGCTCAGCAAAGCTTGCCTGTGACGAGGTAAACAGGCCTACACCAAACTTCATGCTGCTGCAGCTTGTCCAGGAACATACACTCCGCCAGCCTGTCCTGCACCACTGAGCAGCTTACGCATTGGACCTCCCAATGCTTTGGGGTCACTGCAATACGAATAACACAAAACTAAGCATGTGGTTTCACTTTCTACAGAATGCTACCTCCAAAATACATGATACAGCCTTTTATTAGGCTGGATCCAAATGTACTTGGTCAGCTTACAGGCCAAGCAGAAATTCCAAGTTTGACTTCAACAGACAAAAAAGTTGTCTTACTTTTGATTTAGACACCTAGCACCACCCCTGGCAGCAAAGACTTTTTCCTTTGTGACCCTAATAGTTCATTACACCTTTTTGTGGATACTCTTCCTTACATTGTTGTCTGTTATCTTTCATCTCACCTATGTCACAAGAATGAAAGAGACCGAAGCCTACAGATTATCACAGGAAACAATCCAGCAGACATAAAGATAACATTAGTTGTGTAACAAATGAGACTGGAGGGAAAATGGCATTTGTTGGAATTATTATTGGAGTAGGAAGTGACAGACATGTAAATTTCAGAAAGCTTCCGGGAATTTTTTAAGCTGCTTCAAGGCAACCTCCTAGAACATCCTGGAAGAACAAGCACATTTAGGGAGCTGGTTTGCTTTCAGTTTCAGGCTTATTTTCAGGATTGCTATGAAATGTTTAAGTACCTTCCAAATCACTGCATAATAGGAAAAAACCCCAAATCTCTCTATTCTGAGGCAAAGAGATGGAATGATCTTGCAAGAAGCATGCTAAAAGATGACATATTCGCCTTCAACCTTGAAAGAAAAAAAAAAAAAAACCCACCACTCTACAAAACCCAAACACCACACTGCATCTCCCTACTGCCCTAAAAGGCATATTCCAATCAAAGCCAGACACCTTGCAGAACAAGAAATGTAGGAGTATAGAAAAGGAAAAGAACTGATCTTGTAACTGACGTGCTATGTTTATTTCCCCATCCCCTCCCACTATGGCTCCCAAAATTCACATTTTGGCTGACATTCCTCCTGAGTAGGAAGGAAGAGTGATAAATGTGCAACTGCATCCCTTCACCGGATGCAGAGCCCTAACTTTTCTCAGATTTTAAGGAAAAGGGTTAAAATACATATACAGGCACATGCATGCACACACACATACGTATCTCCAGCAGTTACCAGTACTGAAACTCAACAGAAACTCCCCATGGGCACTGCCTTGTCTGCAAAGCAGAGCACCACTGACATTATCCCCAGCTTTTCACTTGCTCAGAGAATGGCATTTAATTGAAAATATAACTTAGATTCATGGTAATGTAATTCCCATGTACAAATCACTCACAAGAAGACGGCAGAAACACAACTTACTGACACAAGTGGGACAGACAATGAGTGAATTTCTTTGAGCAAATACTCATTCAACTTCTGTTACAAGGCAGCGCCAGAGCATGAAGACCTTAGTACCTCTCCACTGTTCTCTAAAAGTCGTAATTCTCTGACCTTTCCACACTGAGTTATTTCTTACATCCTGACTGACAGGCACCCACTAGGTGCTTCCCTCCCTAAGCAGCAGGGAATTACCTTTAGACAAATGACTCAGGACGACTGAGTCAACAGCATCATGTAGCCAAAAGCCAACGCAGTAAGATGCTGCCAGGTCCCTGCCAAAAGGCTTTGGGGGCCCAGGAATTTTACATGTGACTTGCCACCAGCTGCAATGAATGTCTTCTGCAGAAATTTGAGCTGTACAAACCTAGAATGGTGCTAGATTGATGTATTTTTTCCCTCCAGATCTCTGGGAACAGGACACAGGTTTCCCCCCAGTGCACTGCTAGGTACTTCAGAAAGTAATGTTTTATAGAACAGTGAGGCAGGAGAGGCAGCTCCACAGGCTTTTGTGCTGGCCTGGGGATGATCTGCAGCATAAGTGCACCATCACCTAGGTCTAACACAACACTTGTCTCAGAGGCATGACCTGCAGTGGGCAACTCTTGCTGCAGGAGCATACGAAGTTACCCCTCTCAATTATCTACCCAGTCCTCTATCGCAGACAGGCATAGCAAAAGAGAGCGCTTGTCTTCCCAGATGCTTCAGCTCCAGTTTGAGCTACCAATGAAGGGAAGTTTGAGTGACCACAAACAGCAGGGAACTGCAGTGATGAAAGGAGAACGGCAGTGCATGCCTCTCGCTATCCTGGGTGATGCACAGTCAGTCATGAGAGGGAAAAGAAATCGTGCCAGGGCCACCAATGCCTTAAAGCAGTGCAGCATTTTCCACAAGCACATGAGCTAGAGCCCACACTCCTCACACTGTGCACAGCATCACCACTTGAGTGAGCTACTTTGCTGCTTGAAGTGATCACAAGACGATGCCTTCAAAGGCACGGCATGGGGGGTGGGGGGAGAAATCTGAGGGTGGGAAGAGAAAGGAGGAAGAAAATGCAGCCAGGGAAGAGACACCTTGCTGCAAGGGGGATGCTCTGTTGTTTACAGCTACCGAATTTTCTGTTCTTGATGGCTGTGCCCATTGCTACAGGATTCAAAGCAGCACTATCACAGTGACAGGTAAATTGAATTAATATTTCAAATAAGGCAGTTCAAGCTTCACTGCAGACTTGTTTTTATTTGTTACCAGCCATCATTACAATTTGTTGTATGGTTAAAACAATATTAATACAATTCTTTCACTATAAGGAGTAATTTAGAGCAGCCAGAGGCTTGCTGCCCAGAAAACATTCTCTTATCACAATAACAAAGGAGTTTTTTATCTAGTCAAGGTCTTTTCATCCTCAATGCAGAGAGTATGTGCATAAATACAAACAGGACTACAGCAGAAATTAGCATAATCAATGCAAGATACTCCTTGTGTACCTGAGTTACATTCAGCAATGAAGTAAGCTATGACAACTGAAAAGGTTTTTGCTGTCTATTCTGTGAACAGTAAATTCTGTGCCACCATTTCCACAGTACAAAACCCATACCTACAAAGGCAGCTGACTTCTGGAACCCGCAAAATCCTACAGATGGCTCCTTACCTCTGCCTCCACAAAATATTCCTGAAAGTTATACCAAAGGTCTCCTAATGGTCTTCTCCCCAAGGATGACTGTGTGTTTTAAATTACTTCAAAACCAAGAGTTACACTTGGTTAGCATGCAGGAAGAAGCACTGCCAGGTCTTAACGTCACAGTCCCACACTTGTGTCCACACTAAGAACCATAATGTATTAAGAGATCCATCAGCCCAAATGACTAAAGGCTTTTTCTGCATATGAAGTTAGCATTCAGCTGCAGCAACGTTTGTTGTCCCTGAAAAGCCCTGTTCCCTGAGAAGCACAATTCACTTTCAATTTAACATAATTGCTCAAAGAAACCTAATGTAACTTGATTTTCTTCAGCTATTTAATCACTATTACCACTGCTCATTCTGTTTGCATTTTGATGGATTTTAAACCCTAGCATTACTTCTACATGCTTCTCTCAGCTGATTACTCAAATTATTGGACTCTCTTCATTCAGATCTTTCCCCAAAATTCTACTTTATCATAACAGTAACAGCTTTATTGCTCAGTAGTTTGGAAGTGCTGCACATAAGTTGTTTCCAATATTGCCTTTTAGCCATCAGACACAGCCAAAAGAAAGCCTGGTTTCTTCTTGAAAGACAAAGAGAGCTCTTACTTGCATGAGTCAGTGAGCTGTGCTCCCGCTGGCACACAAGGGAATGGGAAAAAACAGAATCGGCAGAAAGGCATGGAAACTCAGAAGCATACAAGTGGAGCTAGCTTATGTCCACACCACTAATTAATTACATTTCCATCTGAAGGAGGGGCATTTACACTCAGGCTGGCCAAATCAAGCTCATAGTAACAACACTCCACTGAAGTATCTGGATATGTGAAAGGACTTCTTGTGTTAGGAGTAACTCCAGTGGTTCTGTACTTAAGACTCTAGGAGGACACATCCAAGAGATAGGAGACACAAACAGGAAAATCAGCTGGTGTTGACAGAGTGCTAATATCATATGTTGTACGGAGTTGTCTTATACACCCTGCACAAGATAGGAGTTCTGCAGGTAATACTAGAAACCATCAATATATTTAAAGTTAAAAAAACCAAACCAAAAACCCCACCCAAACAAAAACCAACAACAATTCATTCTTATAACTGAATTTTTCAGGTAATTAAGGAGTCATTTTCAAAAAAAGAACACTCTTCACTAATCTGTGGTTGTAACTGCCAGTCAATAAGTGCCTTAAATATTAAGGTCACTCAAAGCTGAGTGTCTTATGGCTAAGGACGCTACTAGTAAATCCATTTACTTCTACTCTAGACAGATGAAAACAGAGCAGCAGTCTTTATTTATCTATTCCACACAGCTGAGTGGTATGACAGCGGGAGAGCAGAGGTGTCAGCTTGTGGGGAACACAACTTTCAGACACAGCTGCTGTGACCTGCAGACATGAACCATGGCCCACTGGCAAAAACTGTCAGCAGACTCACTCCACTTTGTTAATCAGGCACTCTCATTTGCATTTGGCTTCAGACTCTTTCCAAAATCCGTCGTCTCCTTACTTACTTACTGGCCCCGCTTGCAAACAAGTGTTTCCTTAAATATTACGATAAAATCTCCTTGCGAAACTACGTGGATAAAAATCTCCTTGTAAATCTCATTACAAAGTATTAGGCACTATGTTCTCCGAGAGAAGGATTTTGCTGCTGCCAAGTTCATCGGGTAATGGGAGAAATCAAACTGCCCAGCAAGCTGACCTCCTCTCATGTGTTAGGTCACTGTATTCCTCAAATCAAGTTTTAAGCTTAATTTTTTTGGTAGTGTTGGTCAGGTTTGATTGGTATTTACCACTATTAACATATTAACAACATAGCAGCCAGTAATGTAATTTACATAAACTCCCATAAAGTCAAGCTTTTGAACAGAGCCCTTTACGGAAGTTTTGTTTTGAAAAACATGTCATTTAAAAACATGTCTATTAGTTGTGGGAATGTTTAATGGTGGGAAATTCATGTCTTCAAAATACTGGACATGTAAATATTAAATAAATATGTAATACTTTGTTATTTTTATTACTAAAATATTTATGGAATAAAGGTTCAAAGACTTCTATGGTGATTTAGAGAATCTGCCCATATATGGCTCATCATGTTGGTTGATAACAAATGATGCCATCTTTTGATGCTGAAGGCTTTACTGCTTGTTCTTCTTGCAAAACAAAATGTTGCTCATTAAACCTGACTTGGCCTGAAATATCTCGAGACAAACCTTGACTGTTAGCTAAAGCTACTTTCTCTAGTTTCTTTGCAAAAAATGAAGAAATAATCAGCGACTCCCCAAGAGCGTAACAAAAGAAGCAGGTGCTGCAGAGGGGGAAAAAACACCAGAGATAACACGACAGAAAGTTTTGGCCAGAGGACAAGATCAGAAGCACATGTTTTTGTTGCACCGGGTCTCATTTAACTATCAGACCACTCAGGAACATGAAAAAGCGACAGCACAAGGACTGCATGAGCCACTGCAAAGGGACTTTTGGATATTCCAGAAGATCTATACTAAAACTGAGACAGTACTCCTGAGTAAACAGAGAGGCAAGCACACAGAAGAGCATATCCTATCATCCACACAGCTGTCATTCAGTAAATATTGCTTCCAGTAAATAAATAAAATCCTCAGAGCTTACCTGCCTGCTGACTGTTCACCACGTTCTTGGAAAGCATTAACTCAGGACTCTGTAAAAAGGTCGGCTGAAATACTACAAATCCTAATGCAGCATGTGCCAGGGGAAGAAACAGTGCTGTCTACTATACCTTAAGGGATGCATTAGGGCTCCCATGGCAAAACACTGGATGTAACACAGCAGGACTGGCAAACTGCCAGCAAGAAACAAGTGGAGTTTGATGTATGCATGACACTTACTAAGAAAATTAACTTCTGCTGTCATCTTCCTAGCATATCCCATATCATAATACAGTTGCAAGAATATCTACATTTGCAGGTGAAGTACTGGAGAGTGGTACACTGGTGGAAAATAGTGTTTGTGAAGAACAAGAAATTATTGCCACTAGTTTAACAAATAAATAAGGAACCAGAGTTATGGAAAGTTAGATCATAAAAGTTATTACTTCTAAACATTGGTTTAACACATTGCAAGGTGACCCAGACCCTTAAACCTGCTGCCTCCTGAGAAGCCACACAGAAACATATACCTGGATGGGATCAGGAGGTGCAGCCATTTGCCTAAAGACTCCAGAGATGCTGTGCAGCAAGAGAACAAACTTTTAATTATTTAAATTTCAATAGATAGCAGAAAGTGAAGTTCACAGTATGCAGAGAGTGAATGACCTCAAAGTAATGTCTACCGAAAACATACCCTTGAAATTCTGCTCCTTTTATCCATAGCATCTTGCAGGAAAACTGTGAGACTAGTAAGTGATGAAGTACTGGAAACCCCCTGACTAAAAATAAAGGTGAATTTTTAGTTCACTCTTCTAACTGAAAAGGCATATAGAAACCTTCTACTGTCGTTACCAAATTAAAAACTGAGAGCAGAAAAATCTGAAATAAGTTATTTTTCATCATCTTAAATACTGGTACTATCCAAGCCCTTTCAAAACAAGAACAAAAGCTTTATAGTCCACATCTAAATGGCAATCAGGAAATGCTGCAGTGATGAGTGATCACAGCTACAACACAAGTAACACCACAAGCGGAGTTCCTGGTTTGGCTCAGATACTTGCTCAGCTCCCTGCTTTCCCTAAGTCCCTTCTGTCGCGACCCAGCTCATAAAACCACCCTGGGTGGCATGAGTGGGGTTCGCAAAGGTTCTGTGTATTCCTTTGGGGCAAATTAAGGTTAGACGACACCAAACAATTGAATACTGGTTTATAACTTTAATGCGTATAATTTTTTAGGGGGGAAAGGGAAATGTAGGATGTAAAATCCGAAATGTAACAATGATATAAAAAAAAATTACTTGATAAAGACAACTCATGACAACACTACCACCCGCCAACACCACCAAATCTTACAGCAATGTGATAACAACAGCATAACTACCAACAATACTAAGAAACGCGCAACCGCTCATAAAACCTGCAACCACTTTTCAGTACTAAAATGAATGCTCTACAGAAAACCTGTTAAACAAGCCCCAAAAGGAGCTGGCATAAAACTTACGTGTTACCAGCTGCCCGCTCTTTGTTTATTCACCTTTTACAGACAAAAGTTCTCAGGCCTAACTTTCTTCAACTAAAGGGATATGTCTCCCGAATTAGCATAGGAAGTGGAGAGGGGTTTCTCCTTAATTAGCATGGGGAGAACCATCCTTCTGAGCAAGTGCAGGGGGGGGAAGGTAGCATTAACCCTTTCAACCAATTGAGTCGGTGGTCGTGCAGACCCTGTATTAGATTAACTTTGGCCTTGTTGGCACCTTCGAGCTGGAGGCAGTGACCTTGATCAGCAAAGGTTTGCTACTTTGTTGTAAGAGTAAGACTAAGTCCTCTGTTAGTGAGGGCAGTAAAGCCTTCAGTACATTCTTCACTGCTTCTCATCAGCAAGGAATAGGACCAGGAATCCACAACCAAAATGCTCTGAGACATCACAAGGCCTTGCCTTGACAGGCAGCTGCACTTTTCTGTAAAACTGCATGAATAGTCCTT
>NW_010120855.1:0-2984 GCF_000699245.1 Pterocles gutturalis
TTGGCTGCCGTGGGTGGGAGGTTTTCCATCCCAACCCAAGGACTGGCCAAAATTTTACAGTGCATCCGATCTGGCCCAACAGGGTGATCCAGTGGAGTCCATTCAAGCCTTTGGGGCTGGGGGTTTTTTGGGGTATTTTTTTCTTCTTCTTCTTTTTTTTTTTTTTTTTTTTCCTGCAGGACTGGCTGGCTTTCTTCCAGCTCTGGGAAAATTTCAGCAATTTCAGGTTAACTAGATGTTCCGTGCCGTTACACACGCACGAGCTCACCTTGTTGGCTTTAGAAACCCATCAGTCTTTGGTGAGATAACGAGGACCAGCCTCTGACATCTCTTCCAAGATCTAGTGATACTCCAAGCCGCTCTAAGCTCCGGTTTTGATTTTTTCAGGCAGGCAGCTGGCGACTTCAAAGGCACCAATCCTCATCTGTTAGAAAATTTCCCTGACTGCTGGAAAGCATCTGCCCTTGTGTGGGGATGCTGCTGGGCTCGGCAGGTTGTTCCCATCCCAGCTGAGCATCACCCGGGTGGGGACATGGGACAGGTCTGGGGTTCTCCAGGAGGAAATTCTCTGTGCCGGTGGGATTTCACCTCGGATGCCCCAGCTGGAACCCGGTTTGCTGATGGAAGCACAGCGTGGAGATGGAGTGCGGAACACAGGCGATGATGGTACATAAACCGGAGAGGGACTGAATGTTTTCAGCAAATTGCCTCTGTTATGAGCCTGGCCATAAAATCACCTCGCCAGTGAATTCAGCTTTCCTCCGCTCTGTGCCCAATCAATTAGCACATGAGTAATACCAGGCCCATTAGGGCAAACCGATGCCGGGGGAGTTCTGTCATCTGCAGTGCAGAAATGATTGCTTCATACACCTGCCGGCTCAGAGGAACCCCTCCCCACCGCACAGCCCCCTCAAATCGATCGGGACGCTCAGACTGCATTGTTTCCAACAGGAACACTGCTGGGCAGCTGAGTAAGCTCAATATCAGCACTTGCCATCTCAGACACTTAGCGGGCTATAAATAATACAGAGGAACAGCAGCAAGGGAGGGAGAACATTTCTAACCAGGGGGAAGGGTTGGTTCGGGTCATTACAGCCAGGCAACGAGGGCCAAGCAGCGGGTGCAGGAGAGGAAGAGCGCGGAGCGAGGCTGCCCACCCTATGCCGTGTCCTCTGCGGCCACAGCTCAGCAAAACCAGCCCGGCTGCTGTCCCCAGCCCTGCTCGGCTGGCAGAGGGTGCGGCAGGTCTAACGCTGCTGTTGCACTCCTTATGCTGGAAGAGAACAACACCATTGCCATTGCTTGAAAATCTATTTAATAAAGCAGAAAGCAGCAAATAGCAATTACTAGACCTGCACTCAAGTATCACAGAATCCCAGAGGGGTTTGGGTTGGAAGGGACCTTAAAGCCCCCCCAGTGCCCCCCCCTGCCATGGGCAGGGACACCTCCCACCAGCCCAGGGTGCCCAAAGCCTCATCCAGCCTGGCCTTGAACCCCTCCAGGGATGGGGCATCCCCAGCTTCTCTGGGCACCCTGGGCCACTGCCTCACCCCCCGCACAGGAAAACATTTCTTCCCAAGATCTCATCTCCATCTCCCCTCTTTCAACTTCAACCCGTTCCCCCTCGTCCTGTCCCTGCACCCCCTGATCCAGAGCCCCCCCATCTCTCCTGTAGCCCCCTTTCAGCACTGGAAGGTGCTGGAAGGTCTCCCCGGAGCCTTCTCCTCTCCAGGCTGCACACCCCCAACTCTCTCAGCCTGTCCTCGCACAGGAGATGCTCCAGCCTTAGGACCATCTCCATCCTCTGTCCCCTCTCCAACAGCTCCGTGTCCTCCCTGTGCCGATCCTGACCTGGTGTCGTTCTTGGTGCTCTATAGCCAGGCTCGAGCCAAGCGCCCCAGCTCCTGTTTCCATTGCCTCTTCCCACTTCCAGCACGAGCCTTCACTCCAGTGTTGGATGCAGGGGAAGGAGGGAAGCCCGGAGGAGAGGCTGGAGCTGGGATCCATCATCCCTAGAGCCCCGCTGGCCCGGCCATGCACGCACCGAGCATCCCCCACCAACCATCCCAGGCTGTGGGACACAGCGACGGCCCCAGCGAGACGTTTCATCGTGTGCAGAGAAATATCTAAAAGCAGAAGAGAAAAAACCTCCTGTGCCATGCCCTGGAGACGGGGCTGCCCGTTGTAAGCGTAGGACAAAGCACCCTGGATATTAAGGTCTGGCAGCGGATTTGAAGGGGCTTGGCCTGGGCTAACAAACGGTGATCAGAGCTAATCTCTGATTAGCTATACCGAGGAGATTTAATTTAGTTTAAAGCCTTACCTGAAATGCAGAACTGGGTATTATTGCATATCTGACTGAGAGTGCTGTTGTAAAGCTGGAGTATTTATAGTGGAATTAAAACCTCTCGGAAAGCAATCATCCGAGGAAGCGGCAAAATTGATTGCGGTGTTACTGGTTCCAAACATTGAAAAATCATGAGTCAGTCCCCAAAATGTCACAAGATTTTAAAATGTAATATATTTTGTCTTATTTTTATTTAGTTTCAGAGAGTAGTGTTCATATTTTCAAGCCATCACGGTTGAAACCTGAGTCTCTTCTAAGGAAATGGAGATTTTCCCCTAACACGGTTCCAGGAGCTGGAAGCCACTCGTTATTTTGCTGTTCCCGTGAGAGTGGCCGAGGCGGCAGTGGCCGGCCGCAGCCCTTGAACCCCACGATCCCATGCGCAGCTCTGGGATCGATGCTCGCAGTGCTTTTCCAGGGGATTCCAGGGATCTTTCTGGAGAACCAGAACTCCAGAGTGTTTCCCCACAGCTCAGAAAGTCTGCCCTGGCACGGAGGGCTGGTGCTGGGCTCAAGGCAGCCCTGCCCGCTCCGGCTCCTGCCAGCAGCATCTCATCCCTGGGGGGTGGTCCAGCCCTCAGCTCCCCTCTCGCTTCGTCCCTCCCTCTGTGCCAGGGCAGGGATGCTGGAGGGATGC
>NW_010120855.1:3059-3311 GCF_000699245.1 Pterocles gutturalis
GCCCGGCCCCCGCCAATGACGAACCTCTCCTGTTCCTCCCGCTCTCTTCCAGGCCATGACACGTGTGTCCGTAGGGCGTGAGGAAATGCTGCTGACACAAGGGTGAGGAATCCCAGGAGGGAGCATCCATCCAACCTGACTGCAGAGCCCCAGGCTGGACCTCGGCAGGAGGTGTGGAAAGCCGATGGCTTCCCGTGCCAGCACCCTCTGAGATGTGGCTTCCCAAAGATGGCAAGGGTGGGTGACCAGGAC
>NW_010120855.1:3333-3539 GCF_000699245.1 Pterocles gutturalis
ACCTAGAGCTGGAGAGCCCCGGAGCCCACGGAGGTGTCCCCCACAGTGATGCTGCCTGCCCTCGGAGCAGCTCCATCCACACCCCACACTGCTGTGGGACATGGTCCTGCCACCCCACGCCAGCCCAGGACCTGTGTTCAGCCATGCCAGCATCCTTTGGGGTCAGCTAACCACCACGCGGCATTTGTGGGGAGAGCGGGGGGTCC
>NW_010120855.1:3621-3927 GCF_000699245.1 Pterocles gutturalis
AGTGCCCCCTGCTCTGCTTCCTCACTGCTCTGCACCACGCATCTCAGACGTCGAGTGGTTTTTGGGGTCAGAGACCTGCCCTGGCCAGGCTGTGGGGGTGTCCTGGGCTGCTGGAAAGCGGGGAGGGCTGGCTGCTGGGAGAGCAGAGCTCCGAGATCATCACTTCCTTGGGAAATCAGAGTAAAGGGAAAAAATAACCGTCAGCTAACTAATTTCTGTTAGAAATGAGCTTCTCTCGTTCTCCTCATCTCCTGCAAGCGTTCTTGATGAGCTAATAAATGATTAATCATACCAAGAAAAGCCAGC
>NW_010120855.1:3982-5315 GCF_000699245.1 Pterocles gutturalis
CTTCGTCTCCTGCTTTCATCCACCAGCTGCCTCTGGGGGATTTCAAATGTCAGGGGTGGATGGAACGGCCTCCCCAGCACCCTCGAGACCCTCAGTAGCCGAATCGCCTGGGAGGAGATGCTGCACCCCAGCCCCGGGCCAGGAGAGTGCCGGTCCCTTCCTCCTCACCTTCATCCCCATCCCTCCTTCCTCACCTTCATCCCCATCCCTCCTTCCTCACCTTTATCCCCATCCCTCCCTCCTCATATTCCTCTCCTCCCTGCCCGCCCGTTCGTCCCTCCTCTTCCTCCTCTAACCCTTCTGCAATTTACCTGCGAGGAAACCGCACACGCCGATGCCGCAGAAAGCAGCAGGCAGGGCTCTGCAACCCACCGCTCCTGACAAGTACTCCCTTTTTAATGCTCCTAACGGCAATTTTTATTCTAACAGTATGTGAAGGCACTCAGATTTCTCCGCAGTTTTTACTTTTTAATCTCATATACTTCTTGCTGGTGTCAAAGTGTCACCATTTAATAGTCTTACTGGAGAAGAAAAAGAGTGTTTCAGATCTTGTTCTATAGTCCACCCTGCGAATACATTAGAGAAGCACAGAACAATTTCAGAGGAATTTTTATACCTCTGAACAGGGAGGGCAGGCGAGCGTGGGAGTGCGCCAGGGGCCCAGCCTCATCGCTGGCTGCTGAGGAGCCGGGCAGGATTGTCTGCTCCAGGCTCCCCGGAGGCAGCGGGGGTGCGGGAGGGGAGAAGCGCTGCTGTCACCTCCTCCTCCTGCCCCCGAGATCCCCAGATGTGCCACCTCGTGTGGGGCATGACAAGTTATTGCTCCCAAGCCGCTTTTCCCCTGATGAGTATTTCATTCCACGGGCACTTAATGCCCGGTGCCGAGGTTACGGTGCAGCATGGAAAGCCGGGTTACCATCAGTGTCCCCTGATAATAAGGCAGAGCAATTCCCCACGGACACTGGGACATCCCAGCAGCGGCAGGTGGCCATGGACATGGGATGCCCGTTGTCACCTGGTTCTGGCCGGCACTGGTGGCACCGCTGCCGAAGCAATGCCGCATTCGCTCCCCTGCACCATTCCCCCCCGCAGCCTCCCTGCCCCAGGAGCCCTCGTCACCCCCCCCGGTCCTGGGGGGCACATGTCCTGGGGTGCTTTAAAAGAGGCTCCCAAGGCACCTCTGATAATGAGAACACAGTTTCTGCGAGATCAAAGCACTGCCTCCCCAGCTGTACGTGCCCTCAGCAACATAATCATCCTGACAACCCCATCAATATGTATTCCAGCTCCACCAATTCCACACAATTAGTTCACTAATCTCTCCCCGCCCAGG
>NW_010120856.1:0-43857 GCF_000699245.1 Pterocles gutturalis
CTTATGTGTGTATGTGTATTTACTTATATATATATATATATAAAAGGATATATGAAATACACAGCAGCGAAGGGAAAAATGGCAAGGTGAAGAGAGAAAAACTTTGTATTTCTTTTAATTGAATTGTGCATCTTTCTAGGTCTGACTGAGCTACGGGAGAACTTCAGGCAGGATTTTTCTATCCTGCAGGCATTTTATTACTTTTGCTTCATCACAATTTGATAGCTAGAGATCAGCTAAAGTAGGCAGGTGTGAGATTGGAAAAAAAAATAAATAAATAAGGAAATACACACCACAGATGTGCAGTTTCTCTAGCTCAAGTGTTCTGCATCCAGGTACCTTTGAATTTAAACAAGCGAAGTTTCAGCGAGTACCAAGTGCTGATTTTGGGAGCTGATGGTCTCTGAGGGCTTGTTTGTTTGTTAGGTTGTTTGATGGCATGTGTTTGTTCTTTCTGAGGCAAATATGCTTAAAAGCTGCTCTGAGAAAGAGGCAACGTTCACAGCCATAACACACTGTGGGGACCGTGGGGACTGAACTTTGCAAGCCCTCCCGGCAGATTTCACCCCCAGCCTGCAGGAACGGCCCCAACATGTGCAGCACGGCATTTCTGTGGTGTCAGCGTCCTACTTTTTTCTGTGGTTTAAGAATTGGAGTGGAGGCAGAGGCAGTGAAGAAGTGTTTTAGACAAGCAATTGCAATAATACGAGTGATCAATGAGTATGGAATAGAGAAGGAAACAGAATGAGTGAGGAAAAAAATCACCACCACCATATGCTGAATAACCTTTCGCCAGGAGAGGTGGCAAGGAGGACTCCATAAACCTTACCCTCTGGCTTTTGCATCAGCTGGGTGGAGCGGAGAGAGCAGGGACTGGGTCTCCTGAGGTCCCATCTCTGCAGGTTCCAGGTCCCTCCTTGCTCCCTCTGAAGAGACAAGAACCAACATGACACCATGCTGAGGCTGTCTCTGGTCACCCTGGACCTGGACTTGAATCTGTTCCTTTCTTCCTTTCTGTCAGGTGACAGAATTTTGTGTCTTCCATCTTTCCCATGTGCAGAGCAGTCTCCAGATTTAACTCATCCAGATTCCTTAGAAGTCCTTTCTTTACCTTCTCCCTTTCCATCCTCCCTCCTCCCCCACTGCATCCATGCTAAGTCCAATTAGTGTGGGCAGCGCAGGAAACACGGCGGAGAATGGAGTGGTGTAAACAAGGGGGAGGACACGGAGGGGGTGAGATATGGGGTGGGGGGGGAGCTGGAAATTGTTCAAGGGGAAATGCTTGCATGACTCGCATAATTGAAGGGAAGAAAGAAGCAAATGAGCAACATAAACCCTCCACTGGAAAAGGAGATGGGAAAAGCCTTTAAATCATAATGAAAAGAAAACTCAAACAAGCAGTAAAAGGTAACAAAGGACTAGCAGTGACTCATTAAGTAAGATATATTGTTTGCTCTAATTTTTACCAGATACAAGATAAACCAAATGGTCAGGAATGACCAGCATAAGAGACTTCCATGACCTATCTAAAACACTTAGGGGAAGGAAAACAGGTAGCAGAGACCTTGCTCCACCAGCAATAATCCATCTGCTTCTTGCTCCTGGTTGCCTCCACAGTAACTCATTGTCCATCAGAGACTTTAGAGCAACATGACGGCACTATAACCAAGGCTCAGATTCAGGAACATAACAAATACAAAAAGCACATTAGATACCAGCGTACTAAGATTATTATTTTTAGAAGGCATCTTATGAACATCCTACGGCTTGTTTTGTGCTTTTTGGCTACTGTTGCCTAGCGTCCAGAAAAAGTCAAGTCCTTTTTCGGTTCTTTGGAACATTTTCCCCATGTTTCTTGTTATTAAAGAAAATAAACATTAGACAAAAGCGGACTTTATTGTATCTATAAATAATTCAATGCAGATGGATTCATGGAAAATACCAGCAGGCAGATTTTCAGACAGAAAGAGAGGAATGCTCTAAGGTTAGATGTTGAGGAAAACAGAAAGGGTGAAGCTGCAAGGAACTGCAAGATGTATTGAGAAGAATAGACACAAACAAGAAAGTAACTAATGAGGAGTAAAGGTAACACAGAAAGGCAACACCATCTCTTTAAAAAGTTTATATTCTTTAGTTATGAGCATGGGTGCTTCCTGCCACCACCAAGGAAATGAAGACATTTGCTGTGTGTATTGGGAGGGAACCAGAGAGTTGCATTTAATCATATCCCACACTGATGTGTTACCTCTCCTAACATTCCCCTTTGGGGACAATTGGCAGTTGCAGATAATGTTAAGATGATTATTTAACGACCTATCCCTCTGTCTAATAATTGCTTTATGTGACAACCCAGACTCAGGTTCACAGCCAAGCTCCTCCTTGGGTGCAGCTCCCCCCCCTCCCCCGCACACAGGAGTGGGATTCTTCGTTACCACCTTCTTTGCAGCATCCTATGGGCTCAGAAGCCCATGTGGTTCACGTGGATGGATGATACGCTGACAGATGCTTGGAAAAATAATCTCTATCTGTTGATAAAACTTGTTGATATTCAATGCTCTGCTTCATCCTATGAAAATGCCTTTTGCTTTATAACATAATTCTTATTATTGACCTTTTTAGGGGGGCAGGGGACAATGACTACCACCTTGTTGGGAGATGTCCATATGAATGCCCCTAGCCAAATCTAGATGCATAAAATCTGCAAGTATTCCTGTACCTGCCGCTCTTGGAACAAATTACTTTTTTGTTATTTGAACCATGTCATGGCAGAACTTAACAATAGTTCTTAAAATTTCAGAGATCCAGGTGTCCTCTCCAACAACAGAGTTTGTACAACAACATGCTGTCAGTTCTGGATCATGTTTTTGTAGTCATTAGACATTTTTAAAACTACCTCCAACCTGAAGAAGAAAAAGATGGCAGTATTTCTATATGAATGAGCACTTTAAAGCATTCAGGGTGAATTTGAAGAAAAGGAAGTTCTCTAATGGTCACATTCCATTAGTATGAGAGTGAAGAGCAAAAGTTTTTAAGGACAAAACAATTCCCCTTCACCCATTCTTGTCCTCCTACCACCTGTCCCCCCACTTACAACTCCCACTATTGTTCCTAGAGTTCCTCAACCCATTTATTTTCTGTCACTGCTTATCTACCTGAAGCAACATCAATACATGGGCACCACAAGGAACATAAACATACTCAGGAACTCTAAGAACGTGGAGAAGTAAACGGATGTCAGAGAAAAATGAACATGGAGGAAAGCTTGTCCCATAGTTAGGAGGAGCTGGTGAGGAAATGAGTGGTGGGAAGGAAGAAAGACATTTATAGGAGGAGTGGAACAGGTTTGCTTGATTGCAAACAACCATTTCAAAGCCACCAATTTTGCTGACATTGCACAAGAAAAGTGCAAGGCTCCCTTGAGGTATTGCTTCTACTGGGCAAAGTGGAATAAAAGCCAGTCAGGAACTCAGCTGAAATCAATGAAGCCAGAACTAAGCAAAAAACATGGAATACGGAATACCTTCATGCACCATATAAGACATCCAATGCTTGTTTGTGCAGTCACTTCTTGGAAATGTACTGTACTTCTGTGATGAATTGTGGTTCCTTTTTTCCGTGCACAACCAAAAGGCAATGGACACTGGAGTGGAAGGCAGAGGAGTTGTAAAAGAGATCTGTGAAGACAGCTGAATTTGTCTCTCCTCCTCAAGACTGCTTTTGGGAAAGGTGCTGCAGTAGTGAGCTACCTTCTGCAAACCCAAGGCATCAGGAGAGAGGAAGCTTTCCAAGGAAGAGAACCACCCACCCAGAGGTGGGAAAAAAGGTTTGTTTCAGACCTGTAAACATCTGAGAAACAAAAGTAGAAGCACAGGGAGAAAAAATTTTGTTGCCATTCTGCTGCTTTGCCACACGCTGGGGGGACAGCACATTGTTCTCCAGCTGAGCAATGCCCTGTTCCCACCACGTGCAATGGCAAAAGAATGCAAGCTTTGCTTTGCTTTATTATCAGCTCCATGCAGTGTGGAGATAACTGCACGGGGTGGTTGGTCCCTGAAAAGCAAAGAGGAATTTTGATCAAAATTGGATTACAAGGCATTTCATTTCTACTTAAGAATGGTTATGAACTGATTTCCCATTTACTCAATATGCAAAAAAATTAACAAACTAAAAACTGTCAAGACTGAATAATGCTGCTGAAAAGAAAAACAAAGCCGAAAAATTCCCAAAAAAATAATTGGACTGAAAGAGCTCCAAGTCAGATTAGCTTTAAATCTTCTTTAGAATGATGAAGGCTCTTGCAACCAAAGGCAAGTTATTTCATCAGGCTGATTCTGCATGTTTAATTCTCAGCCTGACAACTTAATGCAATATTTTTTGGATAACAGGGGCAGTTTTTTCTTGATATATAATAATGACACTACATTTAGTTTAAAAGTAGATGTCCACAATCAAGGCAATCACAGACTATTAAGTGTTCAATCAAGTCCCAATCAAACTGCGTTCAAATGGGTTAAAGGGAGACGGTCAGAGCTGCCAATCCCAAAATACAACACAGCCCTTCAGCCCATCCTGCGGCCAAAGGAATAGTACTCTTTTGACTTTAGCAGCCTCTGTGATGGAAAATATTTTTGTCCAAAACAAAATTGGCCTGTAATGTGGGTAAGCTATTCAGAGCAAACAGTGGCAAATTTAGCCTTTTCTCCTGTTTGTATATCATCCATGTACGGACTTTGTTTTTTTTTATGCCTTTGCGTCTGACAAATGCTATATATAGAAATATTTCAGCAGCCTGGAGACATTGATTGTGTCTTGTATTATGTACAATAGATTGTGGTATATGACTGGTCCTCTAGGTTACAATGCAATTTAACCATAGAGCAAATACGCTAAAATACCAGTGTGAAATGTACTAAATCAGGTCCTTATGAATTTTAAAGCCTAAGGCTGAAGCTCTTCTTCAATCTGTTTCCCAGACCAGTGCGGCTGCTCCCAAATTAAAGTGCTGTGTCCCATAAGCAAGAAGATCAGACTTATGAGCCATCATAATCCTATCCCACTTGTAAATTGTAGCTGATTCAGCTGTAAACTGAAAGCAGCTTTTAGGACCACGATATTAACATTTCCAAAAGTTTCCTACTATTGTCAACTTTCTAGCCTTCAGAATAGTCCAGCGTGCCAGGCTGTGGGTCCTGAGCTGAGCAAAGTCTCTGTCCTATGCCTATTGAGGTGCAACAGAAATATCCCCTTTGTTTTGAAATGTTTGGTTTACGACAACACACATTTATAACTTGTGTGTTTGTGAGGGGATCTAATTGAAAAGGATGTTATAATACTTAAGAGAAAACTCTACATCTATGCCAAACACTGCAGAAATCCTGCATGTTAAGGTCAGATATGGAGGTAAATTCCATTCAAAGGCTCAAGAACTCAGCCTGATGGTACAGAAACCTTTGACAACGTTTGCTGCCCCGAGCCTAATCTGCTAAAAAATTGCCACTCAGGGACCTCACGTTTCACCTCTCCATGGAGGAGGTAACATCTAGCTTATGGATCAACTGAAAACCTCATCTCCCACTCACCCAAGTGCCTGTTCATACCCACACCAGATCACTCCCCTTTCTGTTGGTGCCAAAAGGGCAGAGCCAGGGCTGTACCCATTTCCCAGAACCAGACCAGAGAGGACAGGAGGCTGCCCTGTAACCCATGGTGGGTATCCATGCAGAGGGCTGAAGGACATCCATACATTCATTATACCCTGCATGGACATTCAGGCGAGAGAATCATTGTTCTATAATTACAAAGAATTATTTATTACCTGTATGCTATCTGATCCTCAAGTATGTGTCAGGGAAAGGAAAGTATTGCATGAGTCATGTTGACTCCTCTTATGTCGATGTTTGTTTGTATTTCTCCCCAGAAAGAAAACTTTTCTTGCTGATGTGCCAGTCTCTTGGAAAAAAAAAAAAAAAAAAAAAAAAAAAAAAATTCCCCTTCTGCCGACATTACCTTCCGAGTCTGGGAACCTCTATTGTCTTTTCTCTGGTAATAAATGATAATAATTAAAGGCAAATACACAATAATTAGTCACACTAGGTTTATCCATCTGGCATACCTGTATCTCATCACTGTGTCTTTGAAACAGATGACAAGCACCATATTGCACAACATCCTGCTAATGGGTCTGAGCAGGGAAAAAGAAGGCAAAAGGGTTACCAAACAAACAAACAAAAAAAAAAAAAAAGGAGAGAAAGTAAAAGGGAAAAAAAAAAAAAAAATGTCAGCAACAGGGATTGACAACGTTATACAGCATTAAAAAAAATAGTGGTGGCTGACTGTCAAGCTATAAACCACTTACTGGCAGATGTGCTTTAAAGGGGGGGTTAGGAAAACATGGAAATATGCAGCACTCTGCTTAAACTACCTCCTATTTAAATACCTGTACCTGATGTACCTAGTGTTGAAATAAGGATCGTTTCCTGGAAGATTCTAGCTGTGTATGCAGACATATGAGGAAAACGAGCTATTTTAAGAGTTTTGCCTGGCTACCTGAAAAGTTTGGGTTTCATTCCAAGGATGACATGTTTTTGATCAAGTAATCAGCTATTTTGGTCCCTCTTCCCTAGGTTGATTGATGCACTCCAGGAGTCTCTCCAACCCTATCGGGGCTGCCGAAGAGAAGGCAGAGTAAAATTAATACAGCAAAGAATTTTCAACAAATATTTACTCCTTTAAAAAAAAATGATCATACAAGGCTGGCATTTGATTTCTGGGAACTTGTGAGAAGCAGAGATTTACTTGTATAAATAATCACAGAGAGCCAATTTCAGCCCCATGTATTCAGATTTCGATTAAACCTCCACAAGTGCTTCAACTCTCTTTCGAGCAGACAGCAGAAACTTGCACGCACTGAGAGCTGATTGTCTGGCTGTAATGATTTTCTGGTTGCAGTGCAGTCATGCCCAAGACAATGGCCATGGAGCTGGTCCCCAATGTTACCTAGCTGCACAAAAACAAAAAAACAACAACAAAAAAAACACAAAACAAAGGCAGTGCCTGACCAAAAAACTCTACAACCTTGATACAAGACAAGCATCAAGTGATTTTGTGCTTCCCTAGGTCTGACACGCCTGAGCCTTGCCTAGCTGAAAGCTATTGGTTGGCAGTTTCTAAAGAGAGAAAAGGTTTCAAAAATTTAAATGTTCTTAAAATTTAAAAATAATAATACTTTTAAAAAATAATCTGTAATATATTATGAGGTACAAAAATAGACCACTGGTAATATATGCTCAGTACTCAACCAGTCTTCAAGGAAAAATTATTCTTCAGAAACATCCATCTGATCATCAAACTGTTCTGTTACCTGCACTGTGTGAAGATTTGTATCTGTCTGGGTTTTAGGGAATGTCTCAACTCTGTCTTTGCAATGAAGGTACCTGTTCTGTATGTCTCATTGAGCTCAAAGTTGTCACAAGTCGTAGGGTGGCTGATGTGATGCCAGCAGCTGAACTGTCTTCTGTTGGACATCCCAGTCTTAGGGAGAGAATAATGATGAACATAGCTGAGTCTACCAACGCTCAAGCAATGCATCCAGGCATTTGTAGAAATGTGAATGGCATATTGTTCATTTTCATGCAGTACTTCTTGTGTGTCAGGAATTCTGACCACACAGGAAGATAAAATAATGGGAAACGTATTTTCAGTGAAATGAAGTTTAACAGGTGATGCTCACCTAGCACCTCCCACTGAACTCTATACCTGACCACGTTAACATAAGGACAGTATCATGAACTTTGTTGGAAGAACAGATTTTTTTTCCTTACACACCTGGAGTTTATCTTGCAGAAGAGTTTCCATCCCAGAAGTAACTGCATTTCAGCCAAGCTAAGCCCACTGGTGTACATCCCACTAAATACACTGTGATGCTCTTGCAATTAGTTGGCAAATGAATGGTGTCGCCCTCAGTCCAGTAAGCACCATGAGACTCTGGAACATGGAGCTTATATAAAAACAGAGCAAAAAAGACTGGAGTTCGTTATTAATTCTTCCCAGGTAAATTAACTGGGAGCAGCTTTTCAAAATACTTCCTGTCCATATTTTCTATACAAAGAGACCTTGTCTTGTTTGTTTCTCTCTTCCTCTGGACAGTCCCTGGTGATGATTTTCACAGCTCTTATGGAAGCGGCTCATTGTTCTGCAGAGCCTTAATTAAAGTGTACTCCCATGTGAAATTAGGCTATTGTATTTATTTAATCTTCATGGTAATTGCTGGACAAGGGCTGTGGCTGTCTGCATCCTACTCTACACACCCACATCTCTCCCCACCCCACCCCACAGTCACCACTCCCCGTAGGAAATGGCGAGTCATTCTGTCCTGGTTGAACTCCTCATCTACTCAAGTGATGCATTTGAACTTTAACCCATGGACAGCAATATTTGCTCACCATGCCAGCATCTTTCATGGACAAAAGGTATGCTGGAACAGTTTTGGAGAGAGAAAAATGCGTTGCTTGTGGTTTTCTTCTCCCAAGTGTTAGGTGGTACTGTACTGAGTTCTTACAGAGCTCATGTGGTATGTCACACTGTCTGTGCCAGTCCATAGGGATTTTCTAGGCTGGTTTTCTTTGTTGCTGTGGGAAAGATTTTTCTTAAAATCAAAAAACTATGAGCTCCAGCCAAATCACCTGCAATGTTAAAGATATAGTTTTAATGAAATCACAGTTGCAAGGTATCATTTACGTCCAAATATCACCCAAGCAAAGCATAAAATAAAGCTCTGGCACTTGACTATTCTTGGAGGGGGGGGAGAGGAATGGTTACAATTTTTTTTTCAGAACATTTCCACAGTGAGATGAATCTGTTTTTTCAAAGAGATGTTAGTAAATTGAAAACATCAAGTTTCATTGACTCCACTGTGCCTGGAAATGGCCGAGTAGAGTTGCAGTGAGGAATAAAAATCAAATAAATGTAATTAAAGCCTCCAAATGGTCTGATGCCAATGTGATTGGCATTTATTATTTTGTCCTCAAAGAATGAGCTCCCAAAAAGAGTTTATTCTGAGCTGCACCAGCAGACAGGCGATCTCTCCCTCTCCGACACCAGACTTAAAGTTCAACTCTGACTCAACAGACCCCAGTCACACCGCAGGAAGAGGAAAGTTGAGGTTTCTGGCCCATTGCTGTAAGGACGGATGGAATTGCATTTTCTGTCATACTCTAACAGCCTGTTTAGATTAATGTTGCTGCAAAATCCTCTCACATAGAGAGTCTTCATATTTAACCTAATTTTTCAGATTAGTTGATTAAAATACAAGTGTCCAGCAGTTCATAAATCAGTTGTCTGAAGCACAGATTATAATCCAAAGTCTTTCCAGAAATTATTTTGCCTGTTTTCTGCCAGTTGTGCAGGTTACGCAATTGATAACCTACACTTTCTTTCCATATGAGCTGATTATTCTCTTTCGTACTGTCCCACAGGGCTCTATGCTGGCCCTCATACTTGTGAAACTCTGAATTGGCTTCCTCTTCTAAATCAGCATGAGGAGTGAATTATTATTGCAACATCATATCGCTATCGCTCAGATTTACTTTGATTTATCTGCAGGCTGATCCCAATAGCCCAGTTCTGCTTTCTTGCTGGGTGAATGTGTTGATGCAGCTATTGTTTCAAATCTGGTGGTACAGAGACCATAGCTGTGTTCTTTCTTTGCAGTTTGCCTCTCTGGATGATGGGCTGTGTAGCTCTGTACTGACATAAGGGACGTGTCCACCACTTTGGAAGAAGATATGAGAAAGCTCTCACTAGGCAAAAGTGGAATAATTCATCCCCACTACAAAAGCTTTAATAACCTAATCCTTTGGGTACAGAGAACAGCTTCAACTGAAAAAATGTTATAGACTTTCAAAACTTTTTTAGTGTTAACTCTGAGTATTCCTCTTCTCTGCCTAAAGTGTCTGATGGCTGCATAAATCTCACTAAAGTCTGACTCTGGTGAAATCGTCCAGCAAAATTAACTTTTCTGATACTTTAATATATGATTTAATATTTCTTGTTCTGTATCATTATTTGTTGCAACCACAACTGGAGTATTGGATTTGGGTAAAAAAAAAGGATGTTGCGAAATTTCTGAAGAGGTATAATGTTCAAAGGACAACATCTGGAGGTTCTAGATGGGGTTTGAGGACAACCTGTTCTAGGTGCTACATTTGCACACCAAAGGAGACATATACCAGTCTAAGATTGCTTCCCATCTTATGGAAATACGAGATGTAGTAGGTACCTGGAATAAACAGAGATGCTAGGAAAATTAGTAATCTGCTCTTTTGCTTGTTTTTCCCTGGACTAGACTAAGCTTATAGGTAGGAGAGAATTTATGGGATTGTTTGTGTGACTTCAGTTTGACTTGGTATGGCTCAGTAGCTGTAACCTCAGCTATCTGCAATCTGCTCTTACACATTCCTTCTTGTGCAGGTCTAGGAAACTAGGGCACGAGCTCAACATCTCCCATAAGCTTCCGGTTCCACCTGCAGCCTCTCCTGAGTGCATCTCCTTAGATCCCCACCCCATTTTGGATGTCTTCATTAGTATAATGCCTCCTCTCCTCAGAGAATGGCTGGTTTATTGAGCTTATTTTCGGACTCCAAAGGAAAAGCAGAGATGACAGTTTTGTTTGATGCCAACCTGATGGTATGACTGTGCTTGCTGGTGTATCGTACCTACAGTAAGGCAGGGAATGCATCTGAGGGGATATTTGATCTTCTGTGACTAACTCTTATGATCTCCTTTTTTATATGGCTTAATATAAGCCCTACGTGCGTCCAGGCATTGCTACACCAAGGACTGATCTCAAACAGAGTACAAGGGTGTTTTAAACTGGCCAATGTTCTCCTTCGGCCCCTGAAAAATGCATGGGGCCACACCTTACAGGGCCTAAAGAAAAGAAACAAGGAAAAACAAAACAAAAAGCCCAGTGACTAAGAGATCGGGCAGAAACTTCAGCTCCATTATAACTCCCCTTCATCTGCTCAAAAACCCTCGCTGCAGGGGTTGTCATGGTGATGCAGGTTTGACCTCTCACTTTTTACTCTTCCAGGAGCTAAAAAGGTAAAAATGAGCCATTATGTCTCGAAAGAAAATCAACCTCCCTCTGTCAAAGGACGGCAAATCTCTTTTTTTCCCTTTATCAAACCCAAACATTTCCATAGGTGACACAGAAATTAATAACCAATACCAGGCACAGGGGAGCATCCGTGGCTTCAGTGGGAGGTGGCAGTGGCCATGGTGGATGGGGCGCAGCAGGAGCAGTCCATGCCCAAGTTTCCTAGAAGTCACAAAGCACCACGTCTTGCATTTCCCCTTCTCCGTCTCCGTCTGTCTCTGCGGCCAGCTCCTTGCTCAGGCGGTTTAGTGTGAGGTTTGTGTTCATGGCAGCTCTAGGGCAGAAAAATCAAACTATTGATTGAACTGTGGAGCAGCCTCATAAGGCATTATTAGCAGCCTGCTATAAGCAAGACCAGAAAGGGTAAAATCATTTATTTTTATTAATATTCTTGAGAGTTGGGCTTTAGCAAACCTGCTGTTTGGCCAGGTTGGCAGCAAAGTGACAGCATTGTCTCCCTGTCCCTGGATGAAGCTGGTAACACACATGGAGGTGTTTGTATGAGGGGGTTGCCTAATTTATTGGGATAGAGCCCTTGTCTGGACTATGAGCCCAAGTAATCTCTTTCTGCCTTAATAACTAAATCCTTACATACTTGTTTTTCCCCCCCTCCAGTCTCCCTCCCACCACTTTCACGCAGTGCCAGGGTAGCGTGACATGTGAAACCAGCGTGACTTCAAATCAAATATTCACGTTAACAACAAGCTGGCCTTGAATTAAATATTTGAAGAACCTCTGATGCAAATTCCCCGATGCTTATTACAGCTCCATCAAACGTCTTCCTACAAAAGAGTCTCCCCCAGTTCTAGCTTAAGGGAGAGCTACTGAATTTATTTGACAGAACTGGAAAAAAAACCTAAGGTCTATATATAAACACACACACACTTGAATATATATATGTATTTTGTATGTGTGTGTGTATTTATACATGCCTTATATATATAAAGCGCCAGCCTTAAAATCCTAGTAAACTGCAACTGAAGTCTGGAGTCATCTAAAGTTCAAACATTTCCCATTATTTTGGTATTAAGGCTTCTGAGAACCAGTGTTTCTGGACCACGTGTATCACTGTAGAAGCTCCTCATGGCCCCAAACATCAGGACTTCAGCTCATCTCCAAACACCATTATCCTCAGACCAGGGATCATCTCTCTGGAGACCCTTCCTTCACACATCCCTGTTTCTACTTTTCTCTCCTTACAGATGAAACAGATTCACCAGATGAGGTCTGATGGTCCTTCTCCCCGTCCTGTACACACTCACCAACCCCTAGAAATGTTCTGGTGTCTAGGACATCTCCCTCAAAGGTTTTATGCATGAACCCCTGAGCTGTCTCAGCAGAATGAAGACACTGCTGCCTTCTGTGTGCATCACAACCATGGCTGTGCTCAACACCGAACTGCTCCAGGTCCAAGACTATCTCTCAGTCCCAGCCATGGGACCACATTGACCTTCACCTTCACTTTTTTTCCTTTGCAAATCAGCAGCAATACTCAGTGAGGCACTGGGTGCCACTACTCATCCACCATCACAATTAGTAACTTCTATTTTTTTGAGAGCTGAAGAACACGGGCAACCCCCTGCCATGACCTACCTTTCTCCTTCGCCCTGGTGCATGCAGACCTTGTCTCCTCATCACATACAGCAGTAGCTGGGGATTTCCTTGCTGTAGGTCTCATGCTGCACCCTCTTGCTCACTTCTGGAAATAACTGCAGGTTTTCCCTTCGAAGCCAAAACTTCCTCCAACTCCAGCAGTGACCATTGCTTACAAAAGTCACCACGACCTCTTAATTCATTCAGTGGAGTCATGTCATGATGGGACACAGCAGATTGCTTCTTGATCTCAGCTAGTGGGACACCAATGCCCTGAGTTATGAAGATGGATGGCATTACTGCCAATACTTCCAGAGTATCTTGTGGAAGGGCATTCCACAGATTAATTATACCTGTAAAGTTTTCTCTTTTATGACATTAGAGTCCAGTAGGTCTGGTTTGCCTCTGTAAAAGATGGTTGTCATACCACATGCAAGCCATTTCTCTAGCACAGACAGGCATTTTCTAAGATTAAGCTCTACAGAGAGGAAAAAAAAAATATCTCAGACATACTCCTTTGTCTTAATTTCAGCTGTACTAGAAGCAAATCTAGCTCTATTTAGACTTACTTTGGGGATCGGAGGTGAGAAGGATCCAAGTATATAGTGCTCTAATCCCATTGTTTTCATATTGTAATGCTCTGGAAATAAGATAGCAGAGGGATGTTAGGAAGGTGCTAACTTCTGTATATTTATGATCCTAGGTTCAGCTCTGAAATGCAAATTAAAAGGAACTTCCCCACCACAGCCACCACTTTCTCACTCTCTCTCTCTATTATCCTAGGTTTTCCACAGCCTGAAAGATGTAAGTCATTAGATAAATGACTGCCAGTGGAATGCTATAGCTGCAATGTAAACTATGACGACTAAATCCATAAAAAAAAAAAAAATCCCCCAGAGAAAAGTTCTGCTTTTCACATTTAAATGTACTAGTTATCAGCTATTCCTGTTCACAGGGCATTAAAATACATGCTGTTTCCTAAGCCCTGATGCAGCTCTAACTGGACTCAAGCTTGGAGCTAAAATAAAACACATTTTACAAAGTGGTGTAATGCAAAACTCCCATCTAAACATCTCTCCTCCTTACTAGGTCTCTCTAGAGCTTTCTCCAGAGAATCCTGCTTCTTCTTTATAGCGTCATCACTTATGTCTTTGTTTATTAGTGGAATGAACTTGTCAGTAAATGTCTTCCCACCAGCCAACCCTTGTCCCAGCTCCCGACACACTCATCTCTCCAGCTTGGGTTGGACACAATGGGGAGCGCTCCTGCCAAAGTCATTTCAACATCAGCCCTTCAGGCTGCTGGAGGGCGAGGAGGTCACTCCTGCAGCCTCCTCAGTGGCCTCCTGAGCCCCAGGGTCACCGTCAGGGCCAGGCAACAGTGACCAGGGTTGCGGTGGTCGCGTCCAGTGGCTCTGCTCTCCAGAAGTGGCTCTGCGGAGATGGAAGGAGACTTGGCAAGTGGGCTGCTGTGCAGGCAGGGTGCCCTGAACACAGACATGGACCCAACCCAGCCGTGGGGCTGGAGGAGGTGTCTGGTGGCATTCCCAGGACAGACGGACGCCATGTGGCTTTGCAGAGCAAACTCCTGCAAGTTTGCTGGGCTGGGTTGGGAGGTGCTGGGTGTGCCACACGATGCTTTAATGCCAAAAACCTTGATACATGAGGGTGGTTCTCAAATGCGAGGACTCACCTTCTGATTCCATCACTCGAATTCAGCAGTTTAACCAGTACACTGCCTGGACATGCCTTGCAGATGCTCTCTAGTTTAAAAAGGATAAAGTTTATTTCCTCCTGATATTTTGTTTTTATCTCTCAGCCTCTGCTTTCCAGGCTTCAAGAATATTCAAGTCAGACTTTGAGTCCTACCAGAGATTTCCTTCTGCGATTTTTTAGGTAAACCACTTAGGATTTGGCCAGCTGGGGAAATTAGTGACTTATAAACTCTTGCATAAAGTTGCAGCGGATTAGCTACTCACAGCATCCTGTGAATCTGCTCCTCTCCTCCAAGGGGATTCGCCGTGCGAACGCCTCGCTGCGGGTTAAGAAGTTGCTGCGTGTCAGCTGATCCATGGTAACTGTCTGTCCATGGCAAATGTGAGATAATTTAAGGGAGTTTAATCTTTTTTCTTTGCCAGTCCACATGATGAGTTCGTGCAGGGTGGTTAGTACACAGTAAATTCACACCGTAATTTACTGTGTACTAATTTCCCCAAGCTTTTAATTTCACAGTGTCTCAGTTTCCTCATCTGTAAAAGAGAGATAATAAATACTTTCCTTTCTGGCAGGAGTGCTTGAGATCCTTCAGCAGTACACTTAAAAGCAACCATTTCAAAATAGTTACTTACGGAAACTTAATTTTCAGTGTAAGCAGTTATTTGTGCCTGATCTTATACTGCAGCAGCACGAGACTAGTGATGGAAGCAAATAAAATTTGAAAAGTGCATGTGAAAAATAACTAAAACACTTACCACAATAGTATTTATGTGCAACTGCAATTGCAAACATTTTTTAAAGCTTTCTGTTTCAATCCACCTGTGATTCCTTTTAAAGGGAATGAAAGTAGAATGATGTATTTGCAATAAAGACGCAGTAGACTGTTTTCTTTAAAAAGAAACAACACGTGTCAGGAAGGCCTAAACCTCCTATTTCTTGGGAGGCCCTAAAAATTTTTTTTGACCAAGTGATGCATGATCAGACCCAGAAAACAGTGTGGTTTTTATTTCAGATTTTCTAGACTGTAATAGCCCAGGGGTATGTGCTATAAACTGGAGGAGTTGGAGGAGACCCATTTTTAAGAGGAACATGGTTAGGTTTCTGTTTCTGATTGGAATGTTTGTTTTAAACTTTTCTTTTAGGAGAACATTTCAAAACTAGCTGCAGTTTCAATGATGGCTGTATGTACATTGTAATCCCAGACCCTGAGAGCTGTCTTATTCTTTTTGGTACAGCTGAGACATCAAGAAAGGAAAATTGGTCTTTAAAAAATTATTCTTCATGCTGAAATTATGAGTATAGTATTAAAACCTAAAGAATGTTGAGGTCAAGAAGCAAGAGAAAAATCAGGAACTTTTTTCATTAGCATCCATATACTAGAAATTCTGATTAGCATATAAAAAGGCAACACTTGAAACTTGTGTGTATGAATATAAGACTCTTTTTTTCCCCCTCAGCTGCTGAAGAAACTTTTAGATCCACTCCTGCTCCACTAACAAAGCAGTTTGAAAAGCAGTTTAAATTGAAAAGCTTTCCATTTCTTCTTTTTTTTTTTTTTTTTTAAATTCTTCAGGTATCTCTGAGTGATATTTCACACAGGCAAAAACCAGTTAATTCCAATCATCGGTTGCCTCCTTGAGAGTGTTCCACCGCGCTGCAAGTCGGCTTCGCTCCGTATCATGGTCCTTAACTGCCCTCCACTGGATGCGAGAGGCAAAGGCAGGGTTTCTCTTCAACTGGAAAAAATTACCGCAAGAAATAAACAGAAAGTAGGAGCCTGAGGTTTACTTTGCTGATATTATCTGTTCTCTTGCGTTCCCCGAGGTTAACGCGGTTGGAGTTGATAGTTCTGAGAAGCAAAAAATAAATTTTTACTGTGTCTTAGCCAATGGCTATCCTTTAGCCACAGTCTTTAAATACAAGTATTCTTAATAGCAGTATGAAGAGAAAGAAAGTGGAAGAAAGTAAAAAGAGAGAAGAAAAACGATGGTTTTGGGATAAATACAGTTTAATGCAGTGTAGGACAAGTCAGGATCCTTAGAGCATGGGCTCTTACGCTGGAAAGCACACAGGAATCTCCTTTAATGTGCTTATGTAAAGGCTAATTTCTCAAAAGCTCACTGATTTAAAAAAAAAAAAAAAAAGTCTCAAGTGTTGACTGCATTAGCCCTGGGAGCAGCAGAAAACAGGCTGGCTCCAGCCAAAGATCTTGTCCATCTGCCCGACATTTTGATGCCTCAGCTGACTTGAATTAGGAGAGAATAACTTGGAAGATTTTTCAGTCCATCCAGCCCCAAATGAAGAGAGTCCTCTGAAGCACTGGCTTATATTGCTTCAGCCCATGTAGGGAGCTCCTGGTTATGCTCTTGATGGCTTTATTAGAAACACAGTTGTGGATCTGTGCAATATAAAAACCATCCAGGGGAAAGGCGCAACACCTGACCTCCTTCTGCAAGTAACAGAAATATTTGGGTGCAAGGGGAAAAAAAAATATAGCTGAGAGCTCTTCACCATTCCTCGTACCTCACACCACCGTGCCCTTTCCCTCCCAAAGACGCACGCCTCCCATGCAACACATGTTGGAGTGAACTTTTGCTCCCCAGAAAATGGGACAACACACTTTCCCATGCAGGCGGGTGAGGATGTTTCCCTCCAATTCCTGCGGCTCAGAGCTGAAGGCTGCCGTGTTCCATAAGGTTTAAGATCTCCAGTGCTTTGAGATCTAGATTTTCACTTCTGGTGAGGCCCTTGATGGCTGAGACGCACAGCTCTCCTTTGACTGTGGCTCTCCATTGCATCCAGGGAAAGCAAGGATGGAAAGTTTGGTGGAAATAGCCTTCGGTCCCTTCACTTCTGCAGGAGCCCGACTTCTGCGTTCCTAGTTTTCTGCAAACACTGCAGTCCTTGCGTAGATAAAACCCCACCAACTTGGAGGTTTAGTTTGCCTGGTTAAGACTGCAGGATTTGACCTCTGGAAGCTCGTGTTAAGTCCTTGCAGTTCTGATTTGGAGTTTAAGCTCTGGCCTGGAATAATAATGACTGTGAGGGAAGCAATAGGTTACGAGCTGGGTGAAATGATACCTGCTTCTTGCCAGAAAGCCTAACTGTATTCAAGCAACTTCTGTCCTCATTTTCCTTTAAATAAATATATAAAGATGTTCAAACTTCTCATCTGAGCTGCAATAATGAAAATAATGTGCACATTAATTTGTACGGGGGTCAGCGAGTCTCCCCAGCTCAACGGTTTTCAAACGGAGTGCGTAGTAAGCCCATAAAACATTTATTTTTCATAATTTATGAAGCATTACATATTGTGAGCCCACAATGCCAGCTGACGTAATATGCAATAAATTTGAAATAACAAAACATTTCTCATGTATTTTCCTCCTGATGTGACAATGTGGGACATAAATTTAAAAGAAAGTTGCCTTAGAAGACAAAAGCAAGGCAAAAGAAAAGAATGCTCTTAAATCAATAAATACTTATATTCCACCAATCATTTACTAAGCCGTTCCCCCACTCATGGCTGCAGCTCTGATCTTTTTGAAGCCTCTTGTTACCCTTGATTCAAAGCTGGAGCGAAACACTGCTAGGGTGGGTCACCCGTGCCCCCCCATGAGTGGTGGCACTGGCAGCGGCACTGATGCTCCTGAGCTGCAACCATGAGGGCTGCTGGCACTGCTGCTCAGCGTCCTGCACTGGGAAAAACCTACCGAATCATGACAGGCAGTGGGGAGAAAAAAAAGAGGAAAAAAAAATCAATACTGTGTAAAGGCAATTTTCCTTCATCAGAATTATCATTCCTTTATTCCCAGGAAGAATAGCAGTGACAGTCCTTGCACTTTTGAAGATAACTTTCTGGTGCTAATTTAGTAGGCACACACGTATGTGATGGCAGGATTATAATACAGAGCACAGAGTATTGCAGAAAACACTGAAAACTCACCTACACTGCTATGAAAGCCGGCTGATAAATTCTCATATTACAGAAGACACCTTATGGGCTGAAGGTTGAGACTCTCCGCATCAGTAAAATTGCCAAGTGACTTCTACCAAGCAGCGAGGACCCGGTGCTCAGCACTATCTGTTTTCATTTGGTCTTGTTTTGTTCAATTCAGCGCACCAAAGCAACGTCTGCTTCAAGAAAATGTTGCAGTACAAAGAAGGGAAAAAATGTGGAAGTTATTTGAATGCATGATGCAGAACAGGAGTGAAAGGCAGCACAGGGTAAAGCAATTCAGGGTTTTTGTCTAGTGTCAGTACTCTGGGTGCCCTGTGGTTTATAAACAAACACAAAAATGTTAGTAGATAGCTGAAAGAGTGCTTTGCAATGAAAGAATGAACATTCTTTTGAATTTCAGCTTTTATATTTGTGGGGCTTGATTAAACTTTACACCTGAAGTCCAAATGGGTGGAAAAAGAAATAATCCCTATGAACAATTTCCATCAGGAATGATGTGAAGTTCAGTGTGTTGGAAGTTGGGAAGACATAGTGTGTCCACAGCCGTGCACATGGGACATCTATCAGCAGAACAGCCGGAGCTGCCCATTCCCCTTGCTGAGTACATAAGTTTGGCTTTGCACAAAACCTGCATTGGTTTCAGTGACAAGAGAAGGTTTTGGCTGATCTAGTAAGAAGACTGGGTATGGGAAAGGGAGCAAAAGAGACTGGATTGTCCCAGGGATAAAATTAAGCTTCTACACAACACATCCCAGGGTGGGGTGTCCTTAGCTGAGCAACCCTGGCTGCAAAACCATCCCAAGAGTGCAAGGACTTTTTCCCCTGGAGGCAATGGTGAGGGATGATGGGCACATTATGAATCCTCCCCTTTCCGACATCATTCCTACAGTTTTCTCCTGCTGATTTGGCCCTGTGCACAGAGGAAACAGGGCTTAGGTATGTAACCCGTCCCACCACAAAGTTCTCCTGCATTAGCCTTGGGTAGGGCAATGAGATTTTGCTGTTCTTCCCTCCCTCTTCCCCAGCAGTAGATACCTCAGGCAACCAGCTGAAACACTGTCAGAAGTAAAAGGCTCCTTGCCTCCTCTCTGCCCTTTAATAAAACCACAGGAGACAAGACATATTTAATCCGTACTGGAAAGATATGTATGCCAAACTGATTACATTGAGCAGGAACCAGCTTGACCCTAATATTTGAAACACTGCCTACCCTTCTCGAGATAGGATGAGGATCACAAGCTGGGCAGCCTCACTGTGAAAAGCTACTCAGAAGTGTTTGTTTTTCTCATCTCCAAATCAAGATAAATTTCTCAACAACTTGTAGGAGCCCTGGTTCTATAACTCATAAATGGAAATCAGCGAGTGGCTTTCCCCCCACTCCCATCCATGTCATCTTCTCCAGATACTGCTTTCTGCCTTCAGGGTATCTGTTCTATACTTCCAAAAAATCCATCTGGTTATTTTACTGTAACACACTTACCAGAGCTGTAAGATCATAGAAAAAAACATTTGAAAAGGACCTGCGGAGGTTTCTAGGCCAACCTCCTGATTCTTGAAGCTGCACTAACATCGACACCAGATCAGATTGGGGATGGTTTTGTGTAGCTGATACTTGATAGTCACCAAGGAGAGAAATCCCACCGCTTCCCTGAATGACATGTCCTAGTGTTGTACTGCACTCCAGGCAAAGAAATTCAGTTCTAGTTTGAAATACAAGACATGGAAGTAATCTTGAAGTGAAACAGTCACAGCTAAACATGGTACAGCAACAGATTTGGAGGAATGGCCTGGCAGGTCTTTTATATCTTGCTACAATCCTGTCTACTAATACTTGTTGGACATTAAGTCAGCCAGGACAGACATTGCTCCACAGACTAATCTTCAGTACATTTGAAAGTATAGATCCTCAAAGGCTTTGTGAGCAGTGCTTTGGTAATTTAATTTCTACTTGAAGACATATAAAATTATTTTCATTTGAAACTCAAGTCTGATTTCATATGACATATATGAGACAAATCCCCACCCAACCTGTCCATTTTGTCAACTAGAGATGCTACATAAGTTAAAAACAGCTGGCAGAGCTGCTGTGAAATAGGTTAGATCTGCCTCAGAAGCAGCTATGTGACTAACCAGGGCTTTCTGTTTGAACAGTCAGGTTGCTGGGAGAACAGAAATGGGAGTAAGCAGCAATACTCAAAGCCCAGTTTGTACCTGGATTTCAAATCCCATTGGATTACTTATATTTGAGTTCCAGTTCAAACCATCTTTTCCTCCAGCACCCCCACAGAAAGGCCATGATTTGGATTAATCCAGAATTCCAGGATAAGCAGTGAGGGAGTAAAAAGGCTGACAGAGGATGACAGATCAGGCAAGAGAGTTGGGAAGCAAGGGAATGAGGTGATGTTTTGATGGATACGCTGACAATGAGATATAGCCCTAAGATGGGACTCCTATAAATACCATGAACATATGCTATCTTTAAGTCCCATTTCAATGTCATCTACCCTCAAGATACTTACCTTCCCTTTGATTTCACAGGGGTTTCAGCATTTTTGCAGGGTCTTCCCAAAGACAGCTTCTGAAATCCAGGCAGGTGATTCTTTAGAAGTAAAGCACCTCCAAAGACTTCCACTCGTCCGACATTATGAAGATCTGAAAACATATGAACATATTTCTTATAGTTCTAGCCTTCATGTAAAACATTTCACTTACATTTACTTTTTTCCTTTCTTTTTCTTTTCCCAGTCATTACACAACATCTGAAAGATAAAAGAGGGAAATCATTTTGTTACTTTAAATACTTATCTCAAGCTCTCATTTTGACTACATCAAATACATGCACCGTGCTAACAAATGCACAAGGGAAAAAATCCCAAGGATATAGCTAAGAGATTGTGAGAAGAAAAAAACAGAAAACAACAGCAGCGGATCATAGAAGTAGTGTCTAAAAAATGAGAAACAACCAAAAAAAAACATGGAGCTACAGCATGGCAGAAGAAAAAAAAAATGTACCACATAATTTATTGCAGGGAGAGTTCTGAAGAAAATGTCTTGTGAAATAAATATAATGCTCATGAGGACAAGAGATCTCATTCATATCCAATCTGTCTTGTGTAAAGAACTAGGCAATAATGTTCAAGTAAGTGAGTCACTGCAAGATCTCCCAGTTCGGCTGAAGATTGCTCAATAGAAAATAATAACAAGCCACAGAAAAAAAGACAGTGTAAGTACAGGTGGGAAAGGGATACAAACTCAGAGCAATAAGTACATACAAAATATCGAGATTGCTGTACAAAGTAAAGGCATGATATGTGTCCTTCTCTATCTTACAGACTACTTTTCCTTTCGTGCCTCTCAGGGAAGATCTGCTGGAGTACCCAGGCTGACAGCCTCCCTCTGTCTGTGCTTGAGACAGCACAGATGTAGAGGAGCTGGATGGAAGCTGACATATTTAGGGATCTGGAGAGAGGGCTTTCTCAGCCCTCTTTGGACCTTTGGTTCCATCATCCATTCCTCATAGTGAGCCATGAAGGTGCAAGCCCCAAGAAACATTGTTTGTCCTTCCATGCCACCACCAACCTGTTGGAAGAGGAGCAGAGGGTCTGATGCCAAGCAGATCAAGGGGATGGTAGCTCAGGACTTAGGTGCTTAGGTAAATGAGAGTTCTGTATATTTACCATGCAGTAGCTATGCGTAACTCAGGATAATCTTGAGTGTGTGTCCACATGGTCTTCCACAGGCAGGCAATTTGAAGTCATGGCAAACAGGGTTGAGGCAACCCTTGCAGTGCAAAGGGCTGTAGCCACATTAGGAGAGCTCTGGACTAACGCATCCCTGGGAGAGGCCAGCTCGGGCAGCGCAGGAACAGCATTGCACAGCCCTGAGGCTGCCCAAGTATGGTGTGCTGGCACAGGGACCTGGGCTCACCTGCCAAAGATGATGCAGACCTGCCGTTGGTGAGAACCGAGGGCACAGCAATACCA
Organism: Pterocles gutturalis; assembly: GCF_000699245.1. Taxonomy (NCBI): domain Eukaryota; kingdom Metazoa; phylum Chordata; class Aves; order Pterocliformes; family Pteroclidae; genus Pterocles; species Pterocles gutturalis. The sequence goes on from NW_010120856.1 coordinate 22,408, forward strand.
TCTGCTGGCAAACCAGCACAAAGTGCCCAGCAATGGGGCTGGATTCAGGCTGCCTACACACCGGGGATCTCCCACAGTGCCTACAGAAGATGCCTGGGCACCTTGTGCAGTCAGAGGAGAAAAACAGACATCTTCAGCAAGTGATTCATCACTCTAAAATCTGAGCCTGGTGGGAACATTTCAAAATACACCAGTTTATTTCCTCCCAAAATGCAACAAAACTTGCTTTTATTTATTTTTTTTTTTCATTAGCTGCTTCTTTCCTTGCAGGTCCCTCAATAATATTTGAATGAAAAAGAAGAAGGAGGAATTAAATAATTTTGGTGTAAAGCTGCTCTGGCCATGGGTTTCCAGCTTTGGCAGGGGTGAGGTGGGAAAAGAGAGGGGATGAACAGGATGGAAGATGGATCTGCTGACAACTACATCTGAATAGAGCTTTTTCCAGCCCAGGCTTACAGGTCTAGAGCAGGAATCTCCTTGTGACTGCTGGTTTTAGCTGCTACAAATGTTTGCATAGCCAGGCTGAAATGCAGTAGGAAGACTGTTTTGTCTGTTCTTGCTTCCTCCTCTTCCTCAGTTGCTGGAGGTGAGGCAGCAAGGAGACAGCAGCAGAAGTAATGGGAAAACCAGCTGTGGGGAGAGGGCAGGGAGGACGCAGGGGATGGGACAGGGTCAAGAGGGACAGGGCATCAGCCTGCAGCTATCTGACATCTGCAAGGAAACCATCCTCACCCTTGGCAAAGCAAAAATATCACTGAAGTATGTCTCCAGCTCTGCTGCTGGGTGGTCCAGCACGCCCAGAAGTTCCCAGTGGGAGACTGAGGGGTAAATTAAAAAAAAAAATAAGAATTTCTGATAGCCCAAATTGTTTTGAGAGAAAAAGGCTATCAAGTCACACTTGGGGAAAAAAAAAAAAAAAAAAAAAAAAAGGAGAGAGAAAAAAACTTCTTCTTCTCTACACAGCTCTACATTTTTTCAGTTTAAATTTGGAGTTTGGCTACTGTGATTTTTTTCAGGCTACAAGGCGTGGCTGGGTATTTTTGTAAAGGATAATGTACGTCTAAAATGATACAGATTGTTGCTAAAGCCAGAAAGATGTTACAATGTCAGAATTGTGAGGAGAACGAAAAAATACATTTTAGAGACTAATAGAGAAGAGCAACAGCAGCTAAGTGACCTGACCAAGGCTGGAGCATGAGTCAGCCACTGGACTTGCTTCTGTGCTCCAGGTCACAACGACTTCACTGGCTGCAAAAAACCTCACCAAAAACGGATCCTGGGGAGGGGGGGAAATAAAGCAACAAGAGTTCCCTTTTCATGAACATTTATTGGAGCAGTTCGAACTGCTACCACGGAAAATTTTACCATAGTGTATAGGTGCAAACAGTACAGTGAATGATAAAAAACAGGCAAAGAAAATGTTGCCTGTAGGTGTAACTGTGTCTGTTTTAATTGCTGGGATGCTCTTTAGAGGACTCCCATGGCCAGCTGAAGGAGTCAGCTTGGGGCTGTGCCGGCGGCCAGGGTGAGCACAGCGAGTCAATGTGGTGATGGCCGTCAAATGGACACACCAAAGTCTCTGCAGCGCTTGCTAGCAAGGGAATGGCTTTACAGCTGTGCATCGGCACACACAAAGCTATCTACTTATTAAATGCGATTAATGGATCATTTTTCATTTCATAACTTGAAGATTGCCCATTCTGTTCTTCAGCCATCGCAAATGTTTCCCTGGCAGGGGATACGTTGCTGTGCTCTGTACACAAACTTCGGCTTGTTTTATTCATTTAGACTCCCAATATTAGGGTACATACCTTCAGTTGGTATAAATTGTAACATCTCAGCTGAAGACAATGGAGCTGTGGAAGCCTACACAATAATTAAGGAATTACCTCAAGACATTAAACTTACCCACCTGACTCCTGAAATCATGGAATTAAATGAGAGAATAAACATTTCTGAGGTCTCGTTATAGAAAAGGTGTTTCTGACTTTCTACTCATACCAAAAACCCCAACACCACCTTACACATGATGTGAACATAGACTGAAGAACCAAAAAACACTGCAGAAATGGAAAAAAAAATAATTCATTTTTAACATCCTGATTTTTTCAGACTGACTTCACGCTTTTCGAGAGCTCTGTGATGACAATACAAACAGTAGCTCGTTTCTCAATCAAATTCCACCCACACCAGTGTGTCACACTGGTGCCTGCTGAGCAGGAAAGGGGTGGTGGTGGGGTGTTATATACCCAGGGGCATGCAGACATACAAAATCAAAGGTACTGCAAATGCTTTTCAAGCTTTCTTGTCTCTGCTCTTGCCCTAGATATAGGGCTGGACCAGCAGAAAAAAGAAGTTATTGAGTTCGATATACCGATACTACAATCTTTCAAAACTTCAAGATGTATACACTTACATATTTAAATGTACTTTTGGATATATCTCTGAAATAAATGTAGTAACTGTGATGATTTCTGTCTTGACAGCAGGTAAACTGAGGCTGGCTGACCTGATCTGCCCCCAGCCACCCAGTACGACCGCTGGGATTGAGCTCCAAGTCCCTCTCCCCTCACCCAGCTACAGCACTGCTCTTTTTCAGGGCGTAATTACCACATCAGTAACGATGAGAAGATTTTATTTGACTTGAGAGACTGCTCTAAGTGCCCAGCTTGCAGGTTACATCTCACCTGCAGGAACTCAGAGGCTATATGGACATTTGATTTCATGATTCATTTAAAGCGATACGAAATGCTGCTTTGAAGCCCACCCCCCCCTCCCCTTTCACATCCGATGACTGCACAGCGAGTGGAATTATCCTCAGCATGTCACACTCCAGTGGACAGAGATGGTTTGTAAGAGCTGATAAGCCTTGTTAGGGTTTGCAACTTTGTATGAACTTGAGTGATAAATACTGAGTCCGTGAAATGCCAAATACTGCAGGAATGTTGGCGTGAGCACGACAGAGATTACAGCTAATGTGGGAGCACACAGGTAACACTGCACAGTAAATTACAGTCATGATATGCATCCACTTTCTGCAAAAAACATAGGGTGTTGAGCCCAGAGTATTTCCTACAGCACAGTACACAGGGATCTGATGGAGCTAATTATTTGGATTCAATTAATGAAGCGAGAACGATGGGATGAGGATTCTGCATGCTTACAGAGGGAAGTGATTATCAATATTTGTTCATGGCTCTTACTCAGGCTTTACCTGCGCTGGTGAGGATGTGTGCTTGTGGACGCACACAGGCAATGGCTAATGACTAGAGAGACTCCTTTTACTTTGATTTTAACAGAGAGATGACAACCCCAGTCACTAAAAAACTTTCAAATTGTCATCCTGTCTTTTTTTTTTTCTAATTGATTAAAAGGAATTTCAGAATGGTGTCCTGCACACAGATGAAAGCAAAGCTTGATGTTGTGAAGTGCTAAACTTCTTCGCTTTGACCTGCACGATGGAGATGAAGGAGAATTTTGTCTTTAGTAATTAACATGACAAATAACTGTGAATGGGAACTCACTGTTCAGAATGACAGCGTTGTCTTCCGCTTCCCAGTGAGAAACCCAGGGCCAGGATCCCGGGGATCTATCCCTTGCTTCGGTCTGACTTTTAACAGGTTTGAAAATCCGTCTCTCACCTGATGGAGATTGAGAATGGAGGCTGGTCTCTTGCAAGAGCTCAGCACCTTTGAATGTGCGCTTGCTATACCCTGTAAAGTATTTGTAGGGGGGTGGGAGGAGTTCATTGCCCAGAAAAGGAATAATCACTGGTCACTAGATTAAAAGTATTTCATGAGCACAGACTTTCATGCTGACGGTTCAGCTATAATCATTCCCAGCATACTACTCTGCCTCTGTCGACATTCATCTGTTGCCAATTGCCTTGTAGTTACTTTGTGAGCATGTTAGTTGGGGACTCTTCTTTTGTTCTTTGTGTTTACAGCCCTCAAACACAAGAGATCCTATGACTGGGATCCTGAATGCTTTGAGGCACCTAATAAATAATTGTTAGCATTCAGATACCCAAACTACACTTTGCAGTATTGGGAAGCCTGTGTAGGAAGAAGATAATTGATATTAGCTAATTGCTATTGAGTGGCTTGCATGCAATAGACCATGATTTACTTTGTTTTCTTGTGGGTTGTTTTTTGGGGTTTTTTTAATAATTACAGAATGGAAATGCATTGCATTTAATCACCAACTTGGGAGTAGATGGCTCCAGCAGAGAGCCCTAAAACTTACCAAGCCATAGAGATAGACTGAATTGGGTTAAGCTGTATTATCAGTGCATAGGGGGACTTGTTGCCTATGCTATGTCCATTCTGTGCAAGGCATTTGTATCTTCAAACACATCATTTTGGCTTTGCTCACTAGATCATCCCCCCCTTCTGCTGGCTCATGCCTGATAGAAAGTGAGAAGCTCCTGAAACCCTGCCCCAAGCTGCTGGTGGCAGCAGCATCAGTATAGCTGTATAGGATGAGAGCAGAATCCTCCTTGCCCTTCACCAATTAAAACTTCATCACTACTACCAAGACAACAATGCAACAGAAAAACACTGAAAGCTGCTCTCACTGGTAACCGACATGACCCTGGAGCTCAAAAAACCCAGAGCCCTGTTCTTCTCCCACTCTTCCCCTATAGCCTCACCCACGGCGCCCATCAAACAATCAGTCACAAACCCCATCTGTCAACACGGGGTCTGCAGTTCATGGAATCTGCCTGACCGTGGTGTTGTATTACTGAGGCTCTCTGTAAACAGAAGTACTTTGAAAGACTTGTCATCTCTTACAAATTGCACAGGGAGAATGAAGGCTACAGGGCTGAGTGACATAATTGTAAGACAAAAATTACAAAAGCTCTTCTTTCACTTACCCTGGCAGTCTTAGAACTAAGCTAGACCTTCACACGCAGCGCCAGGGCAGATCAAAGCTGCCGTGTAAAGTTTTTTGGTTTTTTTTCTTACTTATTTACTAGGGATCCCTGATGCTAAGCAAATTTACACCAGGGTTGCCTTATGCATCACAGTCCTGTACACTGTGATGTCCAAGTATTCCCCCTCCCGTAGAAGTTACCAATCTTCAAATTTAGTGTGAAGCCTGACAAAATATTAGCTCTTAACATTATATTTTCTGGTTTGTTTTGTTTCTAGATCTTCTCACTTTAATGTTCTCCACCCCTTTTTCTTCATCCTGTACTTTAAACAAAATTAACAGTACCTCGAAGCTCACATGCCTGAAGATCCTGGGGAAAATCTCTCCTCTCACTTTCAGCCTAGCCAGTCACATCCTCTTGAAGTAGCTCTTCTGTATCTCAGTCCTGTCCCTGGGAAGCAAAGGTCACTGTTAGACTAAGTGTCCAGATGTCGGAACAAAAGGACCACATTTGTTTAATGGAGTATGGAGTCCAGAGAGAGATTTGGGATCTACTGATACTTCCAGTGGGTCATACATTCTGTGTATTTGTCATGTTTTCCATCTAAACAACATAGAGTCTAGCTAGATGCCACCGTGATGGGTGGCTGATAGCTGTGTGTAACTAATAATAAAATTAAGCACAACACTGTAACATTACCAAGAAATTGCGTTGGCTTCAGTGGTGCTTTTTGTGGCCCCATGTGTAATGCCATAACAACTTTTTTTTGCTCACACAAAGAAGGTATGAGACTTGTTTAAAGTAGAAGTCAGCACCACCAAGGGCTTAATTATATAATGAAACATTCTCGAAGCCCTCACATTAGCTCACCGATGCTTAGTGGAGAAGGCATTACCTAGCAACTGTCACTAACAAATCACAGAAAAATAATAGAGATTATATGCTACATCACTCCACAGAGTCAAAATTGGTAGCAGGACATGCTTGCCCTTTTGTTTCATGCAGAAAAATCCATTCTTTACAGGTGTGAGGGTGTAAGGGATGCACTTTGGGGAAAAACAGGCCCATTGATGTTTTATCAAAAAAGTAATATTTTTTTAAAAAAGCCCAAAGACAGTGAGACGTGTTAATCTGGCCAGAGGCACCAGACTACAGTAGAGGCATGAGAAAAACAACTTTTTTTCTTTTTTTTTGACCTCAAAGAAATTACTTGTCATATGCCACACATTCTGAAGTGCTTCATTAGCAGGGCAAACCCATTTTCTAACCGCTGACCCAGAGTCCTGGCTTGACTTCCCCAACACCAGCATCCTGTATGTGACTCAGACAAGTTACTCACATCAAGGTGTTCAGCAGTATCTTTGAGCACCACGCCTTGGTAGACATTGCCTCTGTATTTTGTTTCCATCCTACTTCTGTGCATTACAGTGGCAAAACCTCCTAGAAACAGCAGTAGAACAGACCACGTCGGTATTTGTGAGACAGAGCTATTAGAAGCAGCCCCACATTGCAAATGCAGCTAGCAAAGAGAGAGCTGGGTTTTATTCCGAATTATGCTTTGTTAACAACTTGTTAACTAAGTTCTCACTCCAGAATATTTAGAGCCAGCTAAATAATATGTGTCAAATCATTGATCTGACAAGTTTCACAACTTTTTTTTTTCTCCACTTTAAATTTCAAATATCTATTCAAAAAATAGCATGTTCAAGTTTTCTCGCTCAGTTTTAATTACTGGCAACAGCAGGGGAGGGAGAAAGAACAAAGCTGAATGCACAGATCGCAGAGGAAAATTGCCATCTCTGACCATTAGGGGAAAAGAGGGGAAAATAAAGCATCTTATAACTTGGAAACTGAGCCCACTTAGTGCGGAGGTCCTGGGAAGAGAGGAAAAGCGCAGTTCTCCAGCGGAGCAGCCCTCTTTTGTGGTTGCTTTGCTAATCACACCTGCAGCTGGCTGCTATGGCAGAAAACCTGGAACAGCAGGATTATTTGACTGAGGCAGAAGTTCTGCAAGGGTGAAATGTTTGTTGGGTTGGGCATAATGTGGCTGGTACTGGGGACAAAGGGAAAACCTGCAGCACAGAGCTCTGCTGTTTATCCAGAAAACTGTTCAGAGGCAGGTGGCTTCAATGTACAGGATTGTGATTTTTAGGGATGAGACTTTGACTTTTGCATGTGTGTGTATGCACACACACATGCACATATCTGTCAAGGTTTGTAGTAAAATGTAATTAAAGTTTTCCTGGTTTCTCTGTGCAATACTCGGGCAGACAGCTGTCATGTGCAAATTCTCCCCTATCTCACTCATCAGCCCCAGACTCTGGTGATGTTGTTAAATCCATGTCCATGAGACCTCACTCAAGCCTGTGCTTTGGGACTCCTCCCATATGGCAGAAGGAGTAGCAGGATTTCTAAGTGCTGCTGAGAAATAAAGGTGTATTTTCTAAGTGCAATACCTTAATCTAACTTGCTTAATACAGCTGAAAACCCCAAGGTAGGCACAGACCTTCAGCAGGTCCAGTGATAGTGAAGTTTAGGTAAGCCCACAACTTGCTATAAGTAAAGACTTGTGCTCTGTGACAATCTTCTTCCCCTCTTTTGGAGATCTCAGACCAAACAGAGCCACCGTGAATACGATGCTGCTCAGTGCATGTTCAAGTAGCACAACTGGATTCCTACCAGCTCCCTCATAATTATCAGGTATACACCAAAGAGCCAATCAAGCACCCAAAAGGACAGGCTGCCCTCTGCTCCCCCCGGGTGCAGCTGGCTCCTTATTTCAAGCACAATCTTAAATTACAAGGAAAAAGGATTTGCTGCAGAAGCAATGTTGTTTGGTATCAAAAAAGATTCCTCCTTCCTTCTGCCACCTCCCCCCATCTGCTTTTCATGTTTTATACAAAACTTGCTGCTCTGAACACTCCTGGATTTTCTCCCCTTCTAATAATAAAGAAGCGAATCTGATGTCTCCCACTGATGGCTTTCTAACCTTCAAAAGCATGTGTTTATCATGAGTTTCAGCTATCCAAAATAGTTTTGACCCGAGGTTACAATGCAGGCTCAGACTGCTTCGAAGCGAGTTAAATGGATGATAAGCAAACATTTCATTACAGACCCTCAGTTGTTGTAAGGATGTGCAAATCCCTGAGAAAGATTTTCAGCATATCCTCCGGAGCAGCATGGTGCTTTGGACCCGGGAGGTTCACTCAATCAGAGCCCTGCTGCCACGTTGCAAATATCTCCGCTGACTGTGCCCTGCATCATCACTTTGCGAGGCCCTGGGCGAGCTGCTGGACTGGGGAGAGATTCCTCCCACCTGATGCACCGTGAGGGCTGAGATTTTTAAAGTCCTAATTGAAAATACTCACCTTTTTTTGCTGCCCAGCCCCTTTTCTGGTTTCTGCATGAGTGGAGGAGCATGAAGAGGTGCTCATGGAGAGTTGGGTGGCCCTGGGGGACATCTGTCCTCCTCCCAGCCCCAGTCTGCTGCACCACGAGGGGTTTGGAGTCACATGCATTCAGCAGTTTCAAACCTCCTAGCAGCTACACCCCAGAATTAGTTCAAGCAGCACCATGGGAAGTCCACTGATTTATTGTTGAGCTCCCTGTGTCTCGGGTGTGGATGGCCCAGTGTGGGCTATCACACAGCCTCGCCACACCGAGGTGGGAGGCAAAGAGGCACTGCTGTGAAAGCAATGCTCATTTTGCATCTTCCTTACAAGAAAAAGAGAAATAGATGACAGTCCTAGTGGCTAAACACCCCCCTATCCCAGACAGGCACACATACAAAGCACCAGGTACTTTTCTTTCTCAGCTCAGTGTCTCCTTCTTAATTTAATCCAACCAGCAGCAGCACTTTATGGACCACCACTCACATTAATCCTGAGCAGGATGCCCAGCCCCAGCTGTCCATCCAAGGACCATGCCCCATTTTCTTCATTCCCACTTCTCTACTACGTCCGCCCAAGGGAGATATTCTCAAGGCAAGGGCCTGAGCTAATTAATGATAATAAAAAAACGAAGCGTGAGAATTTGCAGTGTATGTCTGAGATGGGCACTTCCCATGACTCTGGTTCCAGCAGCACAGGGGATGGACGACTGCAGACCACCCTGCGCTCAGTCCATGTGCCCACTGAGACATCCGTCAGCTGCATCCCTTCTCCAGTCAAGTCAGGGTGTCAGTGCTGGCCCATTGAACCATCAACACAGTTGGGTGGGTTCACCTGCATGTGGCCAGCTCAATGTTCAGGCAAACACATGAGTCTTTCCTTCCCTTGGTGGTGTTAAAGTTGTTGCCTGAAAATGGTAACAGCCACTTTGGAAGAGAGAACAGCATGAAGATTTTTCTTCCCTTCTCTAAATCAGCAGGACCTTTAGCTTTGGTTCATCATTCAACCCGTGGATAATTGTTCAAGACAAGTCTCAGACAAATACATGAATATTGCACTGCTGCCAGGGAAATTTCCCAGATCCCTAATTCCAGCCTAACTTCACCCAGGCAATCAGTACCTCTGCTCTGCAACTGAATGACTGACATGCTGATACAGCTGTGTCATCTTGCTTAGTTTTATCTGTCCTCAACAATTACTGGCCTCTACAATTCTTCTTCTGCCCAAATCATTCTCGGTGTAGGGCTATAGACAGCAGTGTCAAATACAGCCCTGTATTTCTATGGTACCACTGGGATGAGCATGGATTTACCTATTTTTTTAAAAGAAAAGTGTGCAGGAATATGTCTAATTATGCTTTGCTAAGTATGAGATGTCCTTCTATTTAGCAGACACTTGGGCCCTACTTTGACCCAACACTGAGTGTTTCAAGTAAACTGCCAGCAGCCCCGTCAAACTGTTGTGGGTAATTTGGAGTATGAAATGTGTTAAATTATTCAAAGAGCTGAATAAGCATAAACAGGCAGTACAACAGGAGAGATATGCATACCCAGCGATGCTGGTGTGACATTTAATACATCATATTAGCACTCCTCTTACTGCAAAGAGCTGGATGCCGAGCACATCAGCCTGCAAATTCCCAGGCAGAACGCAATGGAACAGCATTTTGCCCCCCATATAGCCTTCCTCTGACTGTTTCCCTTTGCAAAGCTAGATACAGCTCACCTATAACCAAAGGTGAAAGTTGGGAAGCAAAATTTGATTCCTCCCAGAAATGCAAAGCGCGTGAGGTCAGTCTCACCCACCTTTGCTTCACGCCGACATCAATCATTCTGCTGATAGCAACTGTCTGATTTAGAGCAGGGGTGTAAATCCAATCAGAATCAGGCTCAGAACTGTTTGATGCTGGAAAGTGGACCCCTAGACAGACTGTGCTTAGTAATAGAGCTAAGGTGGCAGAGAACACACACAGCATCGTAACACGTCTTGTTCAGAAATACATATAAACCCCCCATGTCCTAGTAAAAGCTGACACTAATTCAAGACAAAACCCTGCATTTTACCTACTGTGAAACAGTCCATTATTTCTTATCCTTCAAAACAAAGAGTGTTTTCAGGTTATGGAGTATTTCCGAGATCTCAAGGGATTACACTTCAGGGGATGAATGAGACGCTTCTGTAGTCAAGGTTTCGTGATGGTGAGTAGCAAGGGGGAGGTGATACTCTCTGCTTTGAAAGCTTTTTCCCATTCTCAGGGAAAAAAAAAAAAATCAGCCTATACTGTGGAGAAATTTGGGGATGGCAACCCAATCTTTATTGCTTGGTTTGCCAATGAAAATAAAAATAAAACTTAAAAAAAAAAATCCATACAGCCAACTCACAACAAATAAATGGAATGATCTCTCCTGAGAGGAGATGGAAGCCCTAGTGATGGAGTTAAAGTAGCCTGGACAAAGCACTCATGGATGTGAAAATACTGTCAGTGGCAAGCCTGGATCAGCAAGGGATGGATAAGATGACCTAAAAGGCTTTTCCTTGTCTTTTGATTTTTCCTCTTCTTTTTTCCCTATAGTTTTAAGCAAGGATGTGTGGGGGGTAGGATTACTTGGTGTTGGGGGAAGTCTGATTTTAAATGGTTCAGAAGTTAGTTCAGACTTATCCTCCAGTCCCCATTTTCTTTCTGTAGTTTTGCCCTGTTTGGCTTAGTTTAAAAAGTTATTTTTCTCTAACATTCTCTTAGAAGGCTATAAGAGATGTTGGTACATTTTGCCCATTCCTTTGGGACACATACATTGCAGTGTGTCTCTTGGCTCTCCTTTTGCTGGCTTCTGAAGCAAGCGCCTGTTAGTGATAACACTGGATTGATGAGTCTAACTCCATGAAAGATGTTTACTGGCTTTGTTATCACAAGTGCTTAGTGATAGTATAAGGACCAAAAAGTGCATAGCTTGGTTTTCAAACGGTGAATGGGAACTTGCAATATAGAAAAATTCCATTTGAATTTGCAATCTGAGACAATTTCTGCTCCTTTTGGAGTAAACTATAGAAAACATATTAAATGTCAACTTGCCAAAAACATAACCTCTGCCTATAAACACAATGGAGATGGACAAATGTTGTACAGGGAAATGTCAATTCAAATTTAAATCTTAATACAAATTTGGGTTTTGAAAATATTTCAAGACATATATTTTCCCAGAGAAACAGCCAACTTGTATCAATTATTTAGGAGCGTTTGTGGGAGGCCAGCTTAAATTCATAACAAGAATATCAGCTCAAGAAATGTGAAACTAAACATCAAGTCCTTTTAGTCAGGGAACAAAAACAAACCACATGACCTCTTGATCCAAATTAAATCAGATAAGGAACATCCAGAACCGCCTCCAGAAATTATGTGATAACCATTTGAAATTATGAGTTGATACAATGAACTTTTTTGCCTTCTCATAAACATCTCAAAAATAGAAGGGGAAAAAAAACCAAAAACAAAAAAACAAACCTTTTATTCTCCATTTCCCCTGCTGCTTACACCAGTCTTTGTGATTTAGAGAGGACCACTTCTCTGAGCCAGCTCCTCTTAAGGCAGCTGGGAAGAGGGAAATGTAGGCTGTGCCTATTACACGTGTGTTTGGATTAGAAACGTGCTTTTGGTGCTTTATCTCTCAATCACCCCCACAGTCTGCACTGTGGTGCATGTTACACATGGTCAGATAAAAATAACATAACTTGACCCCAAACTGCTAACAGAAATTAATTTAATGGGACCATAGTAGAGGAAGCCAAAAGCAAATCCTCCCCCAGATACCAATAGCATAGAAGCCAGGTCTACAGCATCAGCTACTTCCCTCCGTGGAGTAGCTCATAAGGTGCTGCCCTACTCATTGGTGTAGATGCAGTCATGCTGTAGGCAAGGAGGTCTCAGGACAAACTGGGAAAGGCAGTGAGACCACTGAGGACAAGCCAACATAGCCTGGGAGCCAAAGCAGACTCAAAGGTTCATCCACTTCCCAGCTCCTCAGCAATAAAATAAATCCCATTAACTTCCATCACAATTGAATTCTCATTCAACTCTGCCACAGTAGCCAACTCTTATTAGAGAGAGGGCACACCAAGAGCGCACGCTTGATCTCTGCTCCAGACTTTACATGGCATCAGTTGACATGCTGAGGTAGTGAGAGACTCAACAGGCTTGGGAGATACTGGAAATTGCTTCAAAAAGGCTGGAGAACGCTTTTATGAGTCTAGCTGGCTGCACACAGAAGCTGAGTCTCTCTTCCTTGCTGACTCTATATGCAACAAATATGTTGTATAAAATGTAGTGGATTTATTGAAAAATAAACCAGTGCATTATCAGTTCTGATAGGTGCAAATTAGTTCCTTTTAAACATTTTCAACTACCAGCTAAACCAGATTAACTAAAAAAAGCTAAAGCTGACAAACTTGCAAGATTTCTTTAACACAGAAAATAACATTAATGATCACTCCTATGGTTTAAAGTAGAAGAATTGGGAGGGTGGGGAGAGATTGCTTTGAAGTGTCTTCATCCTCCAAAGAGTGTGACTACTCTTTACATTTTTATTTTTTTTTTTACTGATGCTCACTCTCACAAGCCCAACTATTTTGTTAGTCACCTGGAACTGGTTTCAAATGTTAAATAAGATGATGTAGAAGCCTTATTGCATCTGGCCTTACTGCACCTCTGCAGGACTTTGCTTTGGGTTGGGTTTTGGTTCTTTTTGGGTGTGTGTGTGATTTTTTTTTTTTTTAAAGTTCTTAGTTTTTTCTGGAAAGCACCCTCCCAACACAAAAGCCCCCACCCATATTTTTTTTTTCCTCCTAGAAATCAAACTATTTGGGGCATTCTTGGACATTCTACATGAAATAAGAGCAAAGGGAAGTCTCACAGTTAAAAAAAAAAATCAACTTTCTCTTTTCTTCCTGCTTTACTTATGTGGTAGATTTTGCACAGTTAGTTTCTTTACAGTAGCCAAGCTGCACTTACTGTTTTGTTTAATTTACCAATAGCTGATGTCATCGTGACTAGAAGAGTGCAAGAAGAACCAAAGCTGAATCAAAATTTTTGAAAGCTTTCGTAACAGATGAGCAAGTTTCAAAGAGGGCTCATTTTGCGCTTTTCCTGTTTTTAATGAAGACAATTTCCAAGCTGAATTGTCCTCAAGCACTTTCAGGTTTTGTTTCCTTCTTCTCACTCTCCTTTCTTGTTCCCCATCACTGAATGGAGACAATAGCAGTAGGAAGCCAAAATCCTCAATCATTGTGCCCTTTCAATGGAGTGTAATGATACCGAAGGCTGCTTGCAGTATTAGACGATACAGTGTAAATAAACTTCTTTTGTATAATAATTGAGATTTTTATGGGTCATTCCTGGGAAAACTGTACACACGTCTGCACGAGTTTTCCATAGGAGCACACAGACTTGTTACCATTTGGCAGAACTTTCTCATTTTAGTCCTAGAACTGTCATGGTCAAACAAATCCTGTGTTTCTTATTGACTGAGAGGTAGTATGAATCCACACTGAAAGCTCTCCAGGGGCTTTAAAAGGTTTTTGTGTCTGTAACAGCACATCTATCTAATCTGCAATGGTCTGCTCACTTAAGAACACTAACCAGTAGAGATAAGCACAGGTTTCCAGTTTCTTACCTGGAGGGCAGTGGTTAGGTGGTTTATAGGCAAGCTGACCTCAGGTTGTTGCCACCTTTATCCTCTTATTCTGGGTGCTCGCATAAATGTCTGAAGTTGTACATGTCATTCTAGCAGCCACTTGAAACGCTGGACATGCTATCCATTCACGTCCTTCATGGAAATAGGGTGGAAAGCAATGGGAATCCATTTGGTGCTTTCAGCAAGGGCTAAGGGGAGCAAGGACAACAAAGTGAGCAATACACAGTAACTTCATTAATAGATTTTAGTGCACTAAATCAGTTTGCTCTGAAGAATCAAGAACAGAAAATCTGAATCCATGAGAATCGTGCAGAAAAAGACAAGAGTCCAGCTCAACTGGAGGATTTCCTGATTGTTTTAAAGATATTTCGTATAGTCTATTTAGACTATTTAAGAGTTTCCATCACAGCAAATAAACTGCCATGCCTGATGTGTGAGGTCTCCGGATTCTTCACTGTTCTTTTGCCCATCAGTCCCATCTGCCATGGTAACACGGCTGGCTCAGATTGCTTATACATCCAGCGGAAAGTTGCTGGAGGTGGATACAGAAAAAAAAAAAAAATACATTACCAGGACAATCAGGGTAAACTAAGAATCCTGAGTTCAGCAGCTGGAGGACTCTGCACTGCTGTCAAGCCCAGGGCACAGTTATATTCTTCTCAGCAAGAATCTGGCCCAGGCCACACCAGGCTCTAATGGCATTTCAGCCCCATCACACCACAAACGGGTGAACATGGGGTGAGATGGTCTCATGTCTGGTTGTAAGGAGCAGAGTGGATCTGGCCGGCAAGTGCAGATTTTGTGGTTTTGACTCCAGACACTTTGATCAACCCCTGCTCCATTAACAAGTGAAAGTTCATCTGCAACAAAGCATACTGTGCAATCAGCTTAGGATACCGAGCCTCTGCTTTGCTAAGCAAAATGAATAAATAAAGCTCTTGTGGTTAGTTCAGAAAAGTAACAGCAGACAGGTGAATATGGCATGTGCTTGATATTTTTCCCATTTCTTCTCTATCGCACGATGAAGACTCTCCATATGAGTAAGAGAAGGTGTTGTAAATGAAATATCCAAATTTTCTACCATGCCAGCAATTGTTTTAAGCCTGCTTCTTGTGCCTTTTATCTCTCTTACAAATCTTGAAGGGAATAGGATTCATCAGTACACAAATGGCCTTTATTTCTGGCTGTTAAAAACCTGATGATGAGCAACATTTCCAAGGAAGAAAAAGCAGTCAATTTCCGAAGCATGTGCAGAGTTAATGTCTGCAGTAATTGCGACTAAGTACGGTAGAGCAGAGATGCTCTGCCAGCTGGAGCCAGGGATTAAAAAGGAAACATCTGTGCTGAGATTATAGGAACAGAGGAAGCTGTGGGAAGGAAGGAAGCAAGAATGCCCATGTAGGTCCACCTACCTCATTTGAACTTCTCCTTTTCCCCTTGGTTTTGTTTTCGTCTAGCTAAATTCTATGTATTTACTATCCTGAGTGCAAAGAAAAGCCTATCTAATTTTTCTGCTAACTGACCTTTCCCTTGGACAAACCTCATGACCACACGTTATCAAAATTAATTCTAACCAGTGGGATTTGGGCACATGCTTAAAATTGAGCAGGTTTTCAGCAACTCACTAAGCAAGGGTACCTTTCAGTGTAATGACTTGAAATGAAACTTTGGGCCTTGACCAACAAACTGCTTACAGTGACCCTAACTTTAGGCAGACAAGAAATTCTCTTATTCTCAATAGGAGTATATGAGACTGAAATTTACACGTGTTTAATAATTCAGTTAGACTAGGAGCTAAACAAACAGGAAGATTGCAGTCCAATAGCACAGTATTGCCCATTATATCAGAACCTGAAGGCATTATTATAGATATTGAATACAGAATGTATTATCTATTCAATAAAATGTGCTGGGTCTAATGAAAATAATATTTTTTTTCAAGTATCAGAATCTTAAAAAATCTATCCTTCAAAATCTGTTTCTCTTCATCTCTACTGAAATAATGAAAGAAAGCTACAGGAGATGCATTCTAGTAAAATAGTAAAAAATCTGGTGGCTAAGTAACATATTAAGGAAGATAAGACACTTTTAAAACAACTTTAAAAACATAGCTAGCAAAAATTTATATATATACACACACACACATTTAGCTAATCAGCTTAAATTCTAATGAAAAATCATGTGTTGCTTTTATCCCTCCCTGTCTCCCAGTATTGAAGATTTACAAGTTTGTGTTAGATTTGCAGAAATTGCCTGTTGTACAGGACAGGTCAAAAAGAGATTAGAGAGCTCTTTGCATTTGTGAATTATTTTTTTTTTCTACTCCAGTTGCCTTTGAACTCCTGTTCCTCGGGAGCTCTGGTGAGGTGAAAACACGGGGATGAAGGAATTGAAGGTGGGGAAAAGGAGAGAGGAGAAGAGAGAGAAAAGCTAGAAGGGAATTACTCCTTTCAAAAATAAATCAATCAATAGAAAAAGCACAGAGGTATTACTTAAAAAAAAAAAAAAAATTCCCAGAGCCAGCACACACACTCCATTTCTACTAATCGGATTGTGATGTGTTTGCCTTTAATATGTGCAGCCAGCCCCTATGCCCTGCCTTGTGCACATGTCATGTCCTTTTAACATCAGCAGCCACTGGCCTGATTCTCAGTCCTTGATAACATGTTCCCAAGTAGGATCGTGTAACGAGGGGGAACGGAGAGGGAGAGGTGGGGGGGAGCAGCCAACGCCGGCACAAGCGATCGGTGGCTTTGTTGAAATGCTACAGACAATTCTCCTCTAATCTCCGACCCTTTCATTTGATTTCAATTCTTTGTTTCTTGTTCATATGTCAAAGAGAGGCTACACTGGCTATAAAACAAAAGGATGGATTCAAAGCTGGGTTTTTCCTTAATCCTCTCTTCTCCTTTCTCTCTCTCTCTCTCCCTTGCCCTGCTTTCAGCAGATTTTCAATATCATTAGTTTCTCTGAGTGTGTGTAGTTTTTTGTTCTTGTTTAGAAAGGGAAGAGCTGTCAGACACCATGAAAACTTTAATTCAAACCAGAGGATTCTGACATGCTGCGATAGCATTGATCAGATCCTAAAGGAAGATGGTGAGGCTAAGGGAGACCACAATCAGCAAGGAGAGGGCACCTGCTTGCTCCATCTTCTCTCAGGCCAAGTTCCCATTTGCTACTAGACTTTTAGACTAAGTATTTAATCTATTAATTTTAAGAGATTGTTTAAAATAACTTACGAGGATTCCCTTTGCCTACCCAGGAGGACAATGCATTCTCCATAGAGGAACCCTCTGTGTTACGTGGCTGCCGGAAAAATTGGAAGAAATTTTGAGCTGCACGTCCACAATGTTTTCCTTTCTCTTCATGCACTACCTCTGCAAAAGGCACTGTATAAAAGCTTTAGATATATGAAGTATTTTGCCAGCTACTTGAGGAGAGAAGCAGGTTAGCCATCTAACTCTGCTACTTGTTAGGGCAACTATCCAAACAGAACTTTTATAAACAAGGGGTTTGAAAATGATTTGTTTAAAACATCTTTAAAAATTAAGTACACTTGAATAATACCTACCTTATTTTTAAGCATGTAGATGCTTCTGCACAGGTTAAATGTCAAATTAAAACCTGCACTGGCTTCTTGATAGCATATGAGCAGAAATGAGACAAGACCCAGACGCCATGGAGCAGACTATGCACTTATTCTGGAGCCACGTCGGAACGCCTGAGCATTTGGACTGATTTTTTTCCACTTGATTTGTAGAAAGAGAGCAGTGAAGTTTGGCTGGGATACATCAGACTGCGAATTACACTGGACTCGGAGGTCTCACTGGTTGACTCTCCAGGGTTTATCTGAACTAAGTGCACATTGGGTTTGCTCAAAGGAGCCTTCTCCTAAATGTAGTTTCTTACGGGGTTCCTAGTGTGTCCATATTGGTGTGAATAAGAGATACCTTCTGGTTCAGTGGAGATACAAGTTTGCCTGCAAAGTTACTCAGTCAACATCTCCAAAGGTTACTTTCTGCTTTAAAAGGAATGTGAGGACTTGCTGGACTTCAATATATCAGAACCATTGAACTCACCTATAGTGACTTTTCTTGAAATCTGAGATCCCAAATGATCCCTTGCTCAGAGAGCAATTCTTGAATATCCTGAAAAAAAGAGTTAATAAAAGCACAATTTCATCCAACAGGGACCAAAAGGGAGATCAGATTCACAAATCCAAATTAGAGAAGCGAGCCTATGCCCCTCCTTATTAAAGTCACAACAAGTACCAAACTCTATATATTCCATCTCCTTAAAAAAGCCTTCATGGCAATTTTCTTTGTAATAAAGGTGGTGGTATGTGGTGGAGTAACACTTAGAGGGATCAGCCTACCTTTGCTGTTTCGGGCCCTCAAGGACCCCAGATAACTAGGTAGGTGTCAGGTACCTGTCTTCGGCATTTCTCATTGAGTTACTGGTCAAAGACAATGCTGGAGAAGCAGCAGCTTTAAAGTTGTGTGAGGAGACATCCTATGGCTGGCCCTAAAAATATGGGGCTGGCATTTTAGCCTGCACAGCTTTTATCTCTTTCCACAGCTGAGCCATCTGGTTTTTCAAACTGCTCTGACCACCTCTGTGAGCAAGGCAAGGCAAGGTAATCCAAAGCTTGCAATTAACTAATGACAGACACTACAGAGAATAAAAGTGCACCAGCATGGACCCTTTCAAAGAAAACCCACAAATGTAAACATATAAATATCCTTGGGAGGAGGAAAACACACTAGCACATGGGACCTGAGCACTCAACTCGCCTTCCTCAAGGAAATACTAATAGCGATAAAAATATCAAACCACTGGGAACTACTGAAGAAAAAAAAAAAATCTAAATCCTTAAAACAGTAAGAATCCAAGCCAATACAGCTTGAAACATCAATTAGGTCCACCCTTGACCTGTGTGTGATTGGCAGATGTACACATCCTGAACTCTTAACCCTCTCCTGTATCCTAATTGTGTGGCACTCACTGCTGCACACAACTTCTGCTACAGCGAGTTTCAGCGGCGTTGGCACAAGCTGCTGATAATCACCGTACCTGCAAGCTGAGCCTTTGCCGTGCCACGGACAAGCACAGCTACCAGCGTGCTACGGCGAGCAGAGCCCCGTGGTGGAGCAGCTTGGC
Source organism: Pterocles gutturalis (assembly GCF_000699245.1). Classification (NCBI taxonomy): domain Eukaryota; kingdom Metazoa; phylum Chordata; class Aves; order Pterocliformes; family Pteroclidae; genus Pterocles; species Pterocles gutturalis. The sequence goes on from NW_010120856.1 coordinate 41,517, forward strand.
AAGGGAATAGTTTCCCTTTTATCTCTTATTAAAGGGGATCAGGTGTTTGCCCATGAGAACTGTACTCTAAGCTACATGATTATTTTTTTTTCTTTCCCCTGGAATATGCCCATAAACTAGATATGTGTCTGTTTAAATAAGCATAAAATTATGAGTATCCTGCAGCAAAATGAGACAGCAGCGTTCAGGAGGAACGTGGACAAAAAAGCCCTTTCTTTTCACCTTCTGTGACTTTGCTGGTGAACTTTGAGCCTATTGAGAGTTTTCAAGGACACAGAAGAAGGGTCCCTACAGTTGGCAAAGCCTTTGTAAAATAACCTTTTTGATATATTTGATCAGAAAGTAGCAGTGTAAGAGATATGATTTGTATTTGCGTGCACATATAACCTCCTCAGCATGCCGGCAGCTTGCTCCGTTAAGGAGCAGCACCTCTCCCCAGGTCTGATGGTACACCCTGTACTTTTCTAGATGACAGAGAGGACTTTGCTGTTCTCCGAGTTGAGCCTGAGTAGTGTTATTAGTTGCACTGGCTGCAGGATTCTCCCGTTCTCGAGTCTCCTTATTTTAAAGCCTTTCATTTCCCGAGACAGCTGCAAGGTGTCCCTTCAAGGATTTTGCTTTTTTGATTTATCCTTTTATACACTCGAATCTCAATTGAGATATCCCAGCCTCATTCTGTTTCTGACCTTACACTATCAAACCGGACTGACCCTCCATCTCTCAGGGCTGGGCTGGATTCCAACCCAGGTTATGGAAGCACTGGAGCAGAGCTGCAAAGCAACCCATCAACCGAATCCCAAGGAGACCCTTCACGGAAAGTCGCTGCTGGCCACACGAGCTCACTCAACTCTCCACCCTTTGAACTTCTGACTCTGCTCTCGTTTTTAACCAAGGGTCTGCTTTGGGTTCGCTTTGTTTTTCTGAGAAAATCCTGTCCCGTGCTGAGCACAGTGACCCCGCAGATGGCATGGAAGTGGATGACACGGGACTGAGATCTGCAGACAATACTGAAAATTGTCATAATTTTGTTTAAAAAAAATCAGCAATTTTGACGAGGAGAGAGCTTGTTGGCAGCAAGTCAGAGTTCCTGAGGACCAGGCACCTGCTTCTGGTCATTGTTCTCCCTCTACCACACCTGTAAGCATGAGGATATCCAGGTATTCGATACCCTCCAGCCTCAGCCAAGAAAATCCAGTCTGCAGCAAGGCAACACCCATGGGTTGACACTTTTGTGTCATGAATCTGCAAGTGAAACACACCCAAATGAAATAAATACCATCTCATTCCATCACTACTCTTTTTTTTTTTTTTTATTCTTTTAAACTTTTAAAGAAAGCGGGGGGAAAGGTAAAAAATAGAGATGCTTTACTGGAATAGCCTTACTGTCAGACACAGACTGAAAAAAAATATAGCTGCTGTGTAGACTTCTTACTGAAAATCCTTTTATTGACAGAAAGCCCCTGTTCTGCTCTGCACAAGATACTTCTCTCAAATAAACACCTTAAAAAAAAAAAAAACAAAACAGTGCAAGTAAGACAAAAGCAACTCTTATGGAGGAGAAACTGAGGCAATTTGAGCCAGTATAGGCTGGATTAGCTTCCAGCTTGGAATGCAGTTAAATAAATCTCTAAACAGTCCTTAGCACTTACTTAAATAATAAAGGGGGAAAAAAAATAGAGGTTTGAAAGCTGGAGGTCTATGAAATCTCTATTCCTGTCCTATTCAAGAGCCACCCTTAGCTGCTGCTGATGAGAGCAAAATTGGGAGCAAATAATAGTACCATCCCCCTTCTTCAATGATGCCTTTAAAACATATAAGTGCCAGTTGAATTAGCCTATTTATAAGACTTCTTTTTTCCCCCGACTGTAAACTCCTAATGACTCTCCGTTACACAATGCAATTCAATATGACTCAAGCTTCCAGGGGTCTTGATCCCCTCTAGATAGTGTACCACAAAAGTGATTTATAAACTACAGTCTGAGAAAGTCACAGAGACTGAAGTGATTTGAGAAAATAGTTCAGGCTTGTAAGTGAATACAAGTGCTATGAATTCCAATGACAGAATAATACTCCCTCCCCAAATCTTTTCCAAGCCTCATTTCATATAACAGAGAGAAAGGTACTGCTGAAGGAAAAAAAAAAAAAAGTCCAAAGGGGATAAGAAAATTGGGAGCTGTATGGTTAGGGCTAATCAGTCATACACCAAATTAAGTTTTTTGTGGGTTGGTTGGGTTTTTTTTAGTATGAAAAAGTGTAATGAGAGCCTGTTTGCATTGCAGATCGTATCTGTGAAACTGAGCAATTCTGAATGGAGCACTCCGGCTGAAGGAGGCAGGGAAAG